>NW_026975565.1:0-37325 GCF_030014295.1 Loxodonta africana
CAAAGCGATTTGATAGGACTTGACTGGATTCGGCAAATCTGAAGGGATTTGATGAGATTCCATGCGACTCGACGTGATTCAGTAGGATTCTCTGAGGTTTGACGCAATTCGAAGTTATTCGACGTGATTCGATGGGATTCGACACGATATGAAGCGATTTGACCTTGTTTGATTCAAAACGATGTGACTCGACTCGATTCGACCTGATTCGATTCGACGCTGTTTGGTGACAGTCAGTGCGATTCTGCTTGATTCCACTCGATTAGGTGTGATTCGGCAGTATACAGCTCTTTTCGGCTGTATTCAGCTCCATTCGTCTCTATTCAGCTTATTCGGCTCTATTCGACTGTATTCGACTCTACTCTTTTCCACTCGATTCTGTTCCTTCTATTCTGTTCTAATCTCTTCTATTCCACTCTACTCTGTTCTATTCTCCCCTCCCCTCCCCTTCTCTAATCTATACGTCTCGATTGGATTTGACGCGTTGAACGCGATTCGAGGCGATGAAGCTTGAATCGGCTCGATTCGGCTCGATTTGGCTCTATTCGGCTCAGTTAGGCTCCATTCAGCTTGTTTTGGCTTGAATCGCTTCGAATCTGCTCGATTTGGCCTTCTTCGGCCCTATTCTGCTCTATTCGACTCTCTTCTACTCTATTCGTTTCTACTTGACTCCATTCTACTCCATTCTATTCATTCCACACTATTCTACTCTATTCTGCTCTACCCTACCCAACACCACTCTAATTTACTCTACTTGCTTCTACACGATTCCTCTCATTTTGTCTGCATTTGGCTCTATTCAGCTCTATTCTACTCTACTCTATTGTATTGTTTCTACTCTGTTCTGTACTATTCTACTCTATTCTACCCTACCCTATGCTACCCAACTCTAAGGTATTGTAATCCACTTGATTGGATTTGATTCAACCCATTTCAACGTGATTCGTCTCGATTTGGCTCTGTTCAAATCTATTCTACTCTACTCTATTCCCCTCTACTCTACTCTAGCCTACTCTTTTCTGTATTCGTTCTGTGTTGTTCTGTTCTATTTTGTTGTGTTCTGTTCTGTTTTATTCTATTCTACTCTATTCTACCCTACTCTAGCCTACCCGAACCTCCCCTACTCTAGTCTATTCAATTGAATTCGAGAAACTTTGACGCGACTAGGGGCCGCATCGGTGTGATTCATGTCCATTCGGCTCCATTTGTCTCGAATAGTGTCGATTCAGCTCGATTAGGCTCGATTTGGCTCCGTTAGGCTCGATTCACTGGATTCGGCTCGATTTCTCTCGGTTCAGCTCGATTTGGCCCTCTTTGGCCCTCTTCGGCTCTCTTCAGCTCTTTTCTACTCTACTCGATTCCATTGCACACCATTCTACTCCATTCTACGCTCTTCTACTATTCCCTACTGTAATTGATTCGATGGGATTCGACGCCATTCGACGCGATTTGTCTCGTTTCGTTTCCATTCAGCTTGATTCGACTCTGTTCTACTCTACTCTATTCTACTCTACACTATTCTGCTCTGCTCTACCCTTTTCTACTCTATTCTATTGTATCCTTTCCATTCTCTTCTACTGTGTTCAAGTCTACTCTATTCCATCCTACCCTAATCTAATCTATTCTACTGGATTCGATTCCACGCATCTCCATGCGATTCGGCTCAAATCGGCTCCTTTCCACTCCATTCATCCCCAATCGGCTCAAATCGGTTCGATTCAGCTCTAATCGGCTCCATTCGGCTCTAGTCAGCTCGAATAGGCTCTATTCAGCTCGATTCGGCTCTATTAGACTCTACTCAACTCTATTATCTCTTTTCGACTCCACGCTACACCATTCTACTCCATCCTAAACTATTCTCTACTGTATTGTATTGTACTCTACCCTACTCTAGTCTATTCTAATTGATTGGATTGGATTGGATTGGAATTGATCAGATTCAATGCAATTCGACGGGATTCAAGGCGATACGACACGATTCCACGGGATTCGGCGTGATTCATCTTGGTTTCTATCCATTTAGCTCTTTTGGGCTCTATTTGGCCCTATTCGACAATGTTCGACTCTGCTCTACTCTACTTTTCTATACTCTGCTCGTCTCGACTCTATTCTTTCAGTTCTGTTCTACTGCACTCTATTCTACCCTACCCTACCCTAACTTAGCCTACTGTAATCTGTTCTATGCTATTCGACACACTTGAATGGGATTCGACCTGATTCGGGTCATATCGGCTCGATTCATCTCCTTTCTGCTCCATTAAACTCGATTCGGTTCTATTCGGCTCTTTTCCACTCTATTCGGCTCTTTTTGGCAGTATTCGACTCTATTTGACTCTAGTCTACTCGATTCTTTCTGTTCTGTTCTATTCTACTCTATTCTATTCTTCTCTACCCTACCCTAACCTTACCTTCCCCACACTAATCTATTTGATTCGATTCGACACGTTTCAAACGACTCGACATGATTCATCTCGATTCACCTTGAATTTGGTCAATTCGGCTGTATTCAGCTCTGTTTGGCTCTTTTCGGCTCTCTTCAGCTCAATTTGACTCTATTCTACTGGACCCGACTCTACTTAATTCTATTCTCTTCTTTCTATTGTGTTGTGTTGTGTTGTAGTCTAGCCTCTCCTGCCGTACCCTCCTCTACTCTAATCTATTCGATTCAACGCATTTCGACGCGATTCCATGTGATTAGGCTTGAATCGGCTCGATTTAGCTCTATTTGGCTTGAATTGGGTCAATTCGTCTCGATTCTGCTCAATTCAGCATAATTAGGCTCGAGTGAATCTTATTCAGCCCTGCTCAGCTCTACTCAACCCTTTCTACTTTATTTGTCTCTATTTGGCTCCATTCAACTCCCTTCCACACCATTCTGCGCTTTTCTACTCTATTCTATTCTGTTCTACCCTACCCTACTCTAATCTATTCTAATCGATTCGATTCATCACGATTTGTCTCCTTTCCTCTCCATTCGAATCGATTGGGCTTGAATTGGATCTATTCATCTATATTCTGCACTACCCGACTCTGACTATTCCACTCTACTCAACTCTACTCCATTCTACTCTTGGTATTCTCTTCTGTTCTACTCTATTCTATTCTTCTGTGCCCTTCCCTACTGAATCCCAGTCTAACCTACACTACTCTAATCTATTCAATTTAATTCGATTCCATTCAGTTTGACACCATTCGACCCGATTTGAGACAATTCGACGGGATTCGGTGAGATTCCGCGAGATTTGATGCGTTTTGGTGGGATTTGATGGAATTCGACGAGATCCGATGCAATAGGATGCAATTAAGTGTGTTTTGGCTCGATTTTGCTGGGTTCAGTTTGTCTCTATTTGGCTCGTTTCAGCTCCACTAGGCTCCATTCATCCCGAATCTGGTCGACTCGACTCGATTCGGCTCATTTTGGCCATATGTGGTCCTATTCAGCGTTATTCGGCTCTATTCAACTCTTTTCTACTCTCTGCATCTGTGTTCGAATCCATTTGACTCCATTCCACACCATTCTATTCCATTCTACACTACTGTATTCTACAAAACCCTCCCCCACCCTAGCCTATCCTAATCTAGTCTGCTCTTTTCTAGTCTCCTTTTCTATTTTCTCGATTCCATCCTATGCTACTCTACCATACCCTACACTAAGCTAACCTACCCTGACCTATGCTGTTCTATTCTATTTCCTTCTATTTTCTCTGTTCCACCGTATGCTTCCCTACCCTATGCTACCCCACCGTACCATACTCTACTACTTAGGGTTACTCAATAAGGGTCCTAATTAAGGGGAGTAGTTCGGGCAAGGGTACTCCTTAAGGCAAGTGTACTAGTTCAGGCTACTAGTTAAGGCCAGGCTACTAGTTAAGGCCAGGCTACTAGTTAAGGCATGGGTACTTGTTGAGGGTACTGGTTAAGGCAAAGGTACCAGTTCAGGCTACTTGTTAAGGACATACTGCTAGTGAAGGCAAGGGTACTAGTGAAGACTACTGGTTAAGGCAAGGGTACTTGTTAGGACTACTAGTTAAGGCAAGGGTACTAGATTAGGCTAAGAGTTCAGGCAAGGGTACTCGTTCAGCTTACTGACTTAGGGTACTCTTCAAGACTAGTTGTCTAGGCTACTGCTCTATGCCACTAGTCTAGCTGACTAGTCCAGCTTACTAGTCTAGGCTTCTACTCTAGCCTTCTCTTGTCTACTCTAATGTAGTCTACTTGCATCTACCCTAGTCTTCCTATCATAAACTGCCCTACCCTAACCTATTCTAATCGATTCCATTTGATTCGATTCAAAGCATTTTGATGCGACCGGACACCATCACGCTTGAGTCGGCTCAATTCTGCAACATCAGCGCGATTCAGCTCGATTTGGCTCAAATCGCTTCAATTCAGCTCGTTTCCACTCGGTTCAGCCTTATTCGGCCCTATTTGGCTCGATTCGACTCTTTTCTACTCTATTTGTCTCTGTTCGACTCCATTTGACTCCACTCTTCTCCATTCTACGCTATTCTGTTCTACTCTACCCTACGATACTCTAATCTATTCGATTGGATGCGATTCGAAGCAATTCGGTGTGATTCATCTCGTTTTGTTTCCATTTGACTCGATTCGGCCAGAATTGGCTCTATTCAGCTATATCCTGCACTCTTTGACTCTATTTGACTCAATTCTACTCTGCTCTACTCTTGTCTGCTTTACTCTCTCTACTCTACCCTACTGTACTATATTCTATTCTGTACTATTCTGTTCTATTCTACCCACCCGCCCCTCCCCTACCCTTCCCTAATCTATTTGATTAGATTCGATGTGACGTATTTCCACGCGATTTGACGCGATTAGGCTTGAATCAGCTCGATTCAGTTCGAATCGGCTCTATTCGGCCCGACTTGGCTCCATTTCACTCCATTCGGCTCGATTAGGCTCGAATTCCATCGATTCTGCTGGATTCTGCTCAATTAGGCCTTATTTGGGCCTATTCGGCCCTATTCTGCTCTATTAGACTCTTTTGTACTCTGTTCATATCTATCCGTCTCTATTGGACTCCGTTCAACTCCATTCCTCACTATTTTCCTCTCTTCTATTCTACCCTTCCCTACCCTAATCTCTTCTAATCGATTCGATTTGATTTGACGCGATTCGAAGCAACCGGACGTGATTCGTCTCGTTTTGTCTCCACTCGGCTCAATTCGGCTATGTTCTCTCTCTTTGACTCTATTCTATTCTGTTGTATTCTTTCTGTTCTGTTCTATTCTCTCCTATTCTGTTGTACTCTATTCTATTCTACCCTACCCGACCCAACGGCACCCCACCCGAACCTACCCTACTTTAATCTATTGGATTCAATTCGATTCCGTGCAAAGCGATTTGATAGGACTTGACTGGATTCGGCAAATCTGAAGGGATTTGATGAGATTCCATGCGACTCGACGTGATTCAGTAGGATTCTCTGAGGTTTGACGCAATTCGAAGTTATTCGACGTGATTCGATGGGATTCGACACGATATGAAGCGATTTGACCTTGTTTGATTCAAAACGATGTGACTCGACTCGATTCGACCTGATTCGATTCGACGCTGTTCGGTGACAGTCAGTGCGATTCTGCTTGATTCCACTCGATTAGGTGTGATTCGGCAGTATACAGCTCTTTTCGGCTGTATTCAGCTCCATTCGTCTCTATTCAGCTTATTCGGCTCTATTCGACTGTATTCGACTCTACTCTTTTCCACTCGATTCTGTTCCTTCTATTCTGTTCTAATCTCTTCTATTCCACTCTACTCTGTTCTATTCTCCCCTCCCCTCCCCTTCTCTAATCTATACGTCTCGATTGGATTTGACGCGTTGAACGCGATTCGAGGCGATGAAGCTTGAATCGGCTCGATTCGGCTCGATTTGGCTCTATTCGGCTCAGTTAGGCTCCATTCAGCTTGTTTTGGCTTGAATCGCTTCGAATCTGCTCGATTTGGCCTTCTTCGGCCCTATTCTGCTCTATTCGACTCTCTTCTACTCTATTCGTTTCTACTTGACTCCATTCTACTCCATTCTATTCATTCCACACTATTCTACTCTATTCTGCTCTACCCTACCCAACACCACTCTAATTTACTCTACTTGCTTCTACACGATTCCTCTCATTTTGTCTGCATTTGGCTCTATTCAGCTCTATTCTACTCTACTCTATTGTATTGTTTCTACTCTGTTCTGTACTATTCTACTCTATTCTACCCTACCCTATGCTACCCAACTCTAAGGTATTGTAATCCACTTGATTGGATTTGATTCAACCCATTTCAACGTGATTCGTCTCGATTTGGCTCTGTTCAAATCTATTCTACTCTACTCTATTCCCCTCTACTCTACTCTAGCCTACTCTTTTCTGTATTCGTTCTGTGTTGTTCTGTTCTATTTTGTTGTGTTCTGTTCTGTTTTATTCTATTCTACTCTATTCTACCCTACTCTAGCCTACCCGAACCTCCCCTACTCTAGTCTATTCAATTGAATTCGAGAAACTTTGACGCGACTAGGGGCCGCATCGGTGTGATTCATGTCCATTCGGCTCCATTTGTCTCGAATAGTGTCGATTCAGCTCGATTAGGCTCGATTTGGCTCCGTTAGGCTCGATTCACTGGATTCGGCTCGATTTCTCTCGGTTCAGCTCGATTTGGCCCTCTTTGGCCCTCTTCGGCTCTCTTCAGCTCTTTTCTACTCTACTCGATTCCATTGCACACCATTCTACTCCATTCTACGCTCTTCTACTATTCCCTACTGTAATTGATTCGATGGGATTCGACGCCATTCGACGCGATTTGTCTCGTTTCGTTTCCATTCAGCTTGATTCGACTCTGTTCTACTCTACTCTATTCTACTCTACACTATTCTGCTCTGCTCTACCCTTTTCTACTCTATTCTATTGTATCCTTTCCATTCTCTTCTACTGTGTTCAAGTCTACTCTATTCCATCCTACCCTAATCTAATCTATTCTACTGGATTCGATTCCACGCATCTCCATGCGATTCGGCTCAAATCGGCTCCTTTCCACTCCATTCATCCCCAATCGGCTCAAATCGGTTCGATTCAGCTCTAATCGGCTCCATTCGGCTCTAGTCAGCTCGAATAGGCTCTATTCAGCTCGATTCGGCTCTATTAGACTCTACTCAACTCTATTATCTCTTTTCGACTCCACGCTACACCATTCTACTCCATCCTAAACTATTCTCTACTGTATTGTATTGTACTCTACCCTACTCTAGTCTATTCTAATTGATTGGATTGGATTGGATTGGAATTGATCAGATTCAATGCAATTCGACGGGATTCAAGGCGATACGACACGATTCCACGGGATTCGGCGTGATTCATCTTGGTTTCTATCCATTTAGCTCTTTTGGGCTCTATTTGGCCCTATTCGACAATGTTCGACTCTGCTCTACTCTACTTTTCTATACTCTGCTCGTCTCGACTCTATTCTTTCAGTTCTGTTCTACTGCACTCTATTCTACCCTACCCTACCCTAACTTAGCCTACTGTAATCTGTTCTATGCTATTCGACACACTTGAATGGGATTCGACCTGATTCGGGTCATATCGGCTCGATTCATCTCCTTTCTGCTCCATTAAACTCGATTCGGTTCTATTCGGCTCTTTTCCACTCTATTCGGCTCTTTTTGGCAGTATTCGACTCTATTTGACTCTAGTCTACTCGATTCTTTCTGTTCTGTTCTATTCTACTCTATTCTATTCTTCTCTACCCTACCCTAACCTTACCTTCCCCACACTAATCTATTTGATTCGATTCGACACGTTTCAAACGACTCGACATGATTCATCTCGATTCACCTTGAATTTGGTCAATTCGGCTGTATTCAGCTCTGTTTGGCTCTTTTCGGCTCTCTTCAGCTCAATTTGACTCTATTCTACTGGACCCGACTCTACTTAATTCTATTCTCTTCTTTCTATTGTGTTGTGTTGTGTTGTAGTCTAGCCTCTCCTGCCGTACCCTCCTCTACTCTAATCTATTCGATTCAACGCATTTCGACGCGATTCCATGTGATTAGGCTTGAATCGGCTCGATTTAGCTCTATTTGGCTTGAATTGGGTCAATTCGTCTCGATTCTGCTCAATTCAGCATAATTAGGCTCGAGTGAATCTTATTCAGCCCTGCTCAGCTCTACTCAACCCTTTCTACTTTATTTGTCTCTATTTGGCTCCATTCAACTCCCTTCCACACCATTCTGCGCTTTTCTACTCTATTCTATTCTGTTCTACCCTACCCTACTCTAATCTATTCTAATCGATTCGATTCATCACGATTTGTCTCCTTTCCTCTCCATTCGAATTGATTGGGCTTGAATTGGATCTATTCATCTATATTCTGCACTACCCGACTCTGACTATTCCACTCTACTCAACTCTACTCCATTCCACTCTTGGTATTCTCTTCTGTTCTACTCTATTCTATTCTTCTGTGCCCTTCCCTACTGAATCCCAGTCTAACCTACACTACTCTAATCTATTCAATTTAATTCGATTCCATTCAGTTTGACACCATTCGACCCGATTTGAGACAATTCGACGGGATTCGGTGAGATTCCGCGAGATTTGATGCGTTTTGGTGGGATTTGATGGAATTCGACGAGATCCGATGCAATAGGATGCAATTAAGTGTGTTTTGGCTCGATTTTGCTGGGTTCAGTTTGTCTCTATTTGGCTCGTTTCAGCTCCACTAGGCTCCATTCATCCCGAATCTGGTCGACTCGACTCGATTCAGCTCATTTTGGCCATATGTGGTCCTATTCAGCGTTATTCGGCTCTATTCAACTCTTTTCTACTCTCTGCATCTGTGTTCGAATCCATTTGACTCCATTCCACACCATTCTATTCCATTCTACACTACTGTATTCTACAAAACCCTCCCCCACCCTAGCCTATCCTAATCTAGTCTGCTCTTTTCTAGTCTCCTTTTCTATTTTCTCGATTCCATCCTATGCTACTCTACCATACCCTACACTAAGCTAACCTACCCTGACCTATGCTGTTCTATTCTATTTCCTTCTATTTTCTCTGTTCCACCGTATGCTTCCCTACCCTATGCTACCCCACCGTACCATACTCTACTACTTAGGGTTACTCAATAAGGGTCCTAATTAAGGGGAGTAGTTCGGGCAAGGGTACTCCTTAAGGCAAGTGTACTAGTTCAGGCTACTAGTTAAGTCCAGGCTACTAGTTAAGGCATGGGTACTTGTTGAGGGTACTGGTTAAGGCAAGGGTACCAGTTCAGGCTACTTGTTAAGGACATACTACTAGTGAAGGCAAGGGTACTAGTGAAGACTACTGGTTAAGGCAAGGGTACGTGTTAGGACTACTAGTTAAGGCAAGGGTACTAGATTAGGCTAAGAGTTCAGGCAAGGGTACTCGTTCAGCTTACTGACTTAGGGTACTATTCAAGACTAGTTGTCTAGGCTACTGCTCTATGCCACTAGTCTAGCTGACTAGTCCAGCTTACTAGTCTAGGCTTCTACTCTAGCCTTCTCTTGTCTACTCTAATGTAGTCTACTTGCATCTACCCTAGTCTTCCTATCATAAACTGCCCTACCCTAACCTATTCTAATCGATTCCATTTGATTCGATTCAAAGCATTTCGATGCGACCGGACACCATCACGCTTGAGTCGGCTCGATTCTGCAACATCAGCGCGATTCAGCTCGATTTGGCTCAAATCGCTTCAATTCAGCTCGTTTCCACTCGGTTCAGCCTTATTCGGCCCTATTTGGCTCGATTCGACTCTTTTCTACTCTATTTGTCTCTGTTCGACTCCATTTGACTCCACTCTTCTCCATTCTACGCTATTCTGTTCTACTCTACCCTACGATACTCTAATCTATTCGATTGGATGCGATTCGAAGCAATTCGGTGTGATTCATCTCGTTTTGTTTCCATTTGACTCGATTCGGCCAGAATTGGCTCTATTCAGCTATATCCTGCACTCTTTGACTCTATTTGACTCAATTCTACTCTGCTCTACTCTTGTCTGCTTTACTCTCTCTACTCTACCCTACTGTACTATATTCTATTCTGTACTATTCTGTTCTATTCTACCCACCCGCCCCT
Organism: Loxodonta africana; assembly: GCF_030014295.1. NCBI lineage: Eukaryota > Metazoa > Chordata > Mammalia > Proboscidea > Elephantidae > Loxodonta > Loxodonta africana. Next base: position 10,107 of record NW_026975565.1, read on the forward strand.
CCCCTACCCTTCCCTAATCTATTTGATTAGATTCGATGTGACGTATTTCCACGCGATTTGACGCGATTAGGCTTGAATCAGCTCGATTCAGTTCGAATCGGCTCTATTCGGCCCGACTTGGCTCCATTTCACTCCATTCGGCTCGATTAGGCTCGAATTCCATCGATTCTGCTGGATTCTGCTCAATTAGGCCTTATTTGGGCCTATTCGGCCCTATTCTGCTCTATTAGACTCTTTTGTACTCTGTTCATATCTATCCGTCTCTATTGGACTCCGTTCAACTCCATTCCTCACTATTTTCCTCTCTTCTATTCTACCCTTCCCTACCCTAATCTCTTCTAATCGATTCGATTTGATTTGACGCGATTCGAAGCAACCGGACGTGATTCGTCTCGTTTTGTCTCCACTCGGCTCAATTCGGCTATGTTCTCTCTCTTTGACTCTATTCTATTCTGTTGTATTCTTTCTGTTCTGTTCTATTCTCTCCTATTCTGTTGTACTCTATTCTATTCTACCCTACCCGACCCAACGGCACCCCACCCGAACCTACCCTACTTTAATCTATTGGATTCAATTCGATTCCGTGCAAAGCGATTTGATAGGACTTGACTGGATTCGGCAAATCTGAAGGGATTTGATGAGATTCCATGCGACTCGACGTGATTCAGTAGGATTCTCTGAGGTTTGACGCAATTCGAAGTTATTCGACGTGATTCGATGGGATTCGACACGATATGAAGCGATTTGACCTTGTTTGATTCAAAACGATGTGACTCGACTCGATTCGACCTGATTCGATTCGACGCTGTTCGGTGACAGTCAGTGCGATTCTGCTTGATTCCACTCGATTAGGTGTGATTCGGCAGTATACAGCTCTTTTCGGCTGTATTCAGCTCCATTCGTCTCTATTCAGCTTATTCGGCTCTATTCGACTGTATTCGACTCTACTCTTTTCCACTCGATTCTACTCGATTCTATTCCTTCTATTCTGTTCTAATCTCTTCTATTCCACTCTACTCTGTTCTATTCTCCCCTCCCCTCCCCTTCTCTAATCTATACGTCTCGATTGGATTTGACGCGTTGAACGCGATTCCAGGCGATGAAGCTTGAATCGGCTCGATTCGGCTCGATTTGGCTCTATTCGGCTCAGTTAGGCTCCATTCAGCTTGTTTTGGCTTGAATCGCTTCGAATCTGCTCGATTTGGCCTTCTTCGGCCCTATTCTGCTCTATTCGACTCTCTTCTACTCTATTCGTTTCTACTTGACTCCATTCTACTCCATTCTATTCATTCCACACTATTCTACTCTATTCTGCTCTACCCTACCCAACACCACTCTAATTTACTCTACTTGCTTCTACACGATTCCTCTCATTTTGTCTGCATTTGGCTCTATTCAGCTCTATTCTACTCTACTCTATTGTATTGTTTCTACTCTGTTCTGTACTATTCTACTCTATTCTACCCTACCCTATGCTACCCAACTCTAAGGTATTGTAATCCACTTGATTGGATTTGATTCAACCCATTTCAACGTGATTCGTCTCGATTTGGCTCTGTTCAAATCTATTCTACTCTACTCTATTCCCCTCTACTCTACTCTAGCCTACTCTTTTCTGTATTCGTTCTGTGTTGTTCTGTTCTATTTTGTTGTGTTCTGTTCTGTTTTATTCTATTCTACTCTATTCTACCCTACTCTAGCCTACCCGAACCTCCCCTACTCTAGTCTATTCAATTGAATTCGAGAAACTTTGACGCGACTAGGGGCCGCATCGGTGTGATTCATGTCCATTCGGCTCCATTTGTCTCGAATAGTGTCGATTCAGCTCGATTAGGCTCGATTTGGCTCCGTTAGGCTCGATTCACTGGATTCGGCTCGATTTCTCTCGGTTCAGCTCGATTTGGCCCTCTTTGGCCCTCTTCGGCTCTCTTCAGCTCTTTTCTACTCTACTCGATTCCATTGCACACCATTCTACTCCATTCTACGCTCTTCTACTATTCCCTACTGTAATTGATTCGATGGGATTCGACGCCATTCGACGCGATTTGTCTCGTTTCGTTTCCATTCAGCTTGATTCGACTCTGTTCTACTCTACTCTATTCTACTCTACACTATTCTGCTCTGCTCTACCCTTTTCTACTCTATTCTATTGTATCCTTTCCATTCTCTTCTACTGTGTTCAAGTCTACTCTATTCCATCCTACCCTAATCTAATCTATTCTACTGGATTCGATTCCACGCATCTCCATGCGATTCGGCTCAAATCGGCTCCTTTCCACTCCATTCATCCCCAATCGGCTCAAATCGGTTCGATTCAGCTCTAATCGGCTCCATTCGGCTCTAGTCAGCTCGAATAGGCTCTATTCAGCTCGATTCGGCTCTATTAGACTCTACTCAACTCTATTATCTCTTTTCGACTCCACGCTACACCATTCTACTCCATCCTAAACTATTCTCTACTGTATTGTATTGTACTCTACCCTACTCTAGTCTATTCTAATTGATTGGATTGGATTGGATTGGAATTGATCAGATTCAATGCAATTCGACGGGATTCAACGCGATACGGCACGATTCCACGGGATTCGGCGTGATTCATCTTGGTTTCTATCCATTTAGCTCTTTTGGGCTCTATTTGGCCCTATTCGACAATGTTCGACTCTGCTCTACTCTACTCTTCTATACTCTGCTCGTCTCGACTCTATTCTTTCAGTTCTGTTCTACTGCACTCTATTCTACCCTACCCTACCCTAACTTAGCCTACTGTAATCTGTTCTATGCTATTCGACACACTTGAATGGGATTCGACCTGATTCGGGTCATATCGGCTCGATTCATCTCCTTTCTGCTCCATTAAACTCGATTCGGTTCTATTCGGCTCTTTTCCACTCTATTCGGCTCTTTTTGGCAGTATTCGACTCTATTTGACTCTAGTCTACTCGATTCTTTCTGTTCTGTTCTATTCTACTCTATTCTATTCTTCTCTACCCTACCCTTACCTTACCTTCCCCACACTAATCTATTTGATTCGATTCGACACGTTTCAAACGACTCGACATGATTCATCTCGATTCACCTTGAATTTGGTCAATTCGGCTGTATTCAGCTCTGTTTGGCTCTTTTCGGCTCTCTTCAGCTCAATTTGACTCTATTCTACTGGACCCGACTCTACTTAATTCTATTCTCTTCTTTCTATTGTGTTGTGTTGTGTTGTAGTCTAGCCTCTCCTGCCGTACCCTCCTCTACTCTAATCTATTCGATTCAACGCATTTCGACGCGATTCCATGTGATTAGGCTTGAATCGGCTCGATTTAGCTCTATTTGGCTTGAATTGGGTCAATTCGTCTCGATTCTGCTCAATTCAGCATAATTAGGCTCGAGTGAATCTTATTCAGCCCTGCTCAGCTCTACTCAACCCTTTCTACTTTATTTGTCTCTATTTGGCTCCATTCAACTCCCTTCCACACCATTCTGCGCTTTTCTACTCTATTCTATTCTGTTCTACCCTACCCTACTCTAATCTATTCTAATCGATTCGATTCATCACGATTTGTCTCCTTTCCTCTCCATTCGAATCGATTGGGCTTGAATTGGATCTATTCATCTATATTCTGCACTACCCGACTCTGACTATTCCACTCTACTCAACTCTACTCCATTCTACTCTTGGTATTCTCTTCTGTTCTACTCTATTCTATTCTTCTGTGCCCTTCCCTACTGAATCCCAGTCTAACCTACACTACTCTAATCTATTCAATTTAATTCGATTCCATTCAGTTTGACACCATTCGACCCGATTTGAGACAATTCGACGGGATTCGGTGAGATTCCGCGAGATTTGATGCGTTTTGGTGGGATTTGATGGAATTCGACGAGATCCGATGCAATAGGATGCAATTAAGTGTGTTTTGGCTCGATTTTGCTGGGTTCAGTTTGTCTCTATTTGGCTCGTTTCAGCTCCACTAGGCTCCATTCATCCCGAATCTGGTCGACTCGACTCGATTCGGCTCATTTTGGCCATATGTGGTCCTATTCAGCGTTATTCGGCTCTATTCAACTCTTTTCTACTCTCTGCATCTGTGTTCGAATCCATTTGACTCCATTCCACACCATTCTATTCCATTCTACACTACTGTATTCTACAAAACCCTCCCCCACCCTAGCCTATCCTAATCTAGTCTGCTCTTTTCTAGTCTCCTTTTCTATTTTCTCGATTCCATCCTATGCTACTCTACCATACCCTACACTAAGCTAACCTACCCTGACCTATGCTGTTCTATTCTATTTCCTTCTATTTTCTCTGTTCCACCGTATGCTTCCCTACCCTATGCTACCCCACCGTACCATACTCTACTACTTAGGGTTACTCAATAAGGGTCCTAATTAAGGGGAGTAGTTCGGGGAAGGGTACTCCTTAAGGCAAGTGTACTAGTTCAGGCTACTAGTTAAGTCCAGGCTACTAGTTAAGGCATGGGTACTTGTTGAGGGTACTGGTTAAGGCAAGGGTACCAGTTCAGGCTACTTGTTAAGGACATACTACTAGTGAAGGCAAGGGTACTAGTGAAGACTACTGGTTAAGGCAAGGGTACTTGTTAGGACTACTAGTTAAGGCAAGGGTACTAGATTAGGCTAAGAGTTCAGGCAAGGGTACTCGTTCAGCTTACTGACTTAGGGTACTCTTCAAGACTAGTTGTCTAGGCTACTGCTCTATGCCACTAGTCTAGCTGACTAGTCCAGCTTACTAGTCTAGGCTTCTACTCTAGCCTTCTCTTGTCTACTCTAATGTAGTCTACTTGCATCTACCCTAGTCTTCCTATCATAAACTGCCCTACCCTAACCTATTCTAATCGATTCCATTTGATTCGATTCAAAGCATTTCGATGCGACCGGACACCATCACGCTTGAGTCGGCTCGATTCTGCAACATCAGCGCGATTCAGCTCGATTTGGCTCAAATCGCTTCAATTCAGCTCGTTTCCACTCGGTTCAGCCTTATTCGGCCCTATTTGGCTCGATTCGACTCTTTTCTACTCTATTTGTCTCTGTTCGACTCCATTTGACTCCACTCTTCTCCATTCTACGCTATTCTGTTCTACTCTACCCTACGATACTCTAATCTATTCGATTGGATGCGATTCGAAGCAATTCGGTGTGATTCATCTCGTTTTGTTTCCATTTGACTCGATTCGGCCAGAATTGGCTCTATTCAGCTATATCCTGCACTCTTTGACTCTATTTGACTCAATTCTACTCTGCTCTACTCTTGTCTGCTTTACTCTCTCTACTCTACCCTACTGTACTATATTCTATTCTGTACTATTCTGTTCTATTCTACCCACCCGCCCCTCCCCTACCCTTCCCTAATCTATTTGATTAGATTCGATGTGACGTATTTCCACGCGATTTGACGCGATTAGGCTTGAATCAGCTCGATTCAGTTCGAATCGGCTCTATTCGGCCCGACTTGGCTCCATTTCACTCCATTCGGCTCGATTAGGCTCGAATTCCATCGATTCTGCTGGATTCTGCTCAATTAGGCCTTATTTGGGCCTATTCGGCCCTATTCTGCTCTATTAGACTCTTTTGTACTCTGTTCATATCTATCCGTCTCTATTGGACTCCGTTCAACTCCATTCCTCACTATTTTCCTCTCTTCTATTCTACCCTTCCCTACCCTAATCTCTTCTAATCGATTCGATTTGATTTGACGCGATTCGAAGCAACCGGACGTGATTCGTCTCGTTTTGTCTCCACTCGGCTCAATTCGGCTATGTTCTCTCTCTTTGACTCTATTCTATTCTGTTGTATTCTTTCTGTTCTGTTCTATTCTCTCCTATTCTGTTGTACTCTATTCTATTCTACCCTACCCGACCCAACGGCACCCCACCCGAACCTACCCTACTTTAATCTATTGGATTCAATTCGATTCCGTGCAAAGCGATTTGATAGGACTTGACTGGATTCGGCAAATCTGAAGGGATTTGATGAGATTCCATGCGACTCGACGTGATTCAGTAGGATTCTCTGAGGTTTGACGCAATTCGAAGTTATTCGACGTGATTCGATGGGATTCGACACGATATGAAGCGATTTGACCTTGTTTGATTCAAAACGATGTGACTCGACTCGATTCGACCTGATTCGATTCGACGCTGTTCGGTGACAGTCAGTGCGATTCTGCTTGATTCCACTCGATTAGGTGTGATTCGGCAGTATACAGCTCTTTTCGGCTGTATTCAGCTCCATTCGTCTCTATTCAGCTTATTCGGCTCTATTCGACTGTATTCGACTCTACTCTTTTCCACTCTATTCTACTCGATTCTATTCCTTCTATTCTGTTCTAATCTCTTCTATTCCACTCTACTCTGTTCTATTCTCCCCTCCCCTCCCCTTCTCTAATCTATACGTCTCGATTGGATTTGACGCGTTGAACGCGATTCCAGGCGATGAAGCTTGAATCGGCTCGATTCGGCTCGATTTGGCTCTATTCGGCTCAGTTAGGCTCCATTCAGCTTGTTTTGGCTTGAATCGCTTCGAATCTGCTCGATTTGGCCTTCTTCGGCCCTATTCTGCTCTATTCGACTCTCTTCTACTCTATTCGTTTCTACTTGACTCCATTCTACTCCATTCTATTCATTCCACACTATTCTACTCTATTCTGCTCTACCCTACCCAACACCACTCTAATTTACTCTACTTGCTTCTACACGATTCCTCTCATTTTGTCTGCATTTGGCTCTATTCAGCTCTATTCTACTCTACTCTATTGTATTGTTTCTACTCTGTTCTGTACTATTCTACTCTATTCTACCCTACCCTATGCTACCCAACTCTAAGGTATTGTAATCCACTTGATTGGATTTGATTCAACCCATTTCAACGTGATTCGTCTCGATTTGGCTCTGTTCAAATCTATTCTACTCTACTCTATTCCCCTCTGCTCTACTCTAGCCTACTCTTTTCTGTATTCGTTCTGTGTTGTTCTGTTCTATTTTGTTGTGTTCTGTTCTGTTTTATTCTATTCTACTCTATTCTACCCTACTCTAGCCTACCCGAACCTCCCCTACTCTAGTCTATTCAATTGAATTCGAGAAACTTTGACGCGACTAGGGGCCGCATCGGTGTGATTCATGTCCATTCGGCTCCATTTGTCTCGAATAGTGTCGATTCAGCTCGATTAGGCTCGATTTGGCTCCGTTAGGCTCGATTCACTGGATTCGGCTCGATTTCTCTCGGTTCAGCTCGATTTGGCCCTCTTTGGCCCTCTTCGGCTCTCTTCAGCTCTTTTCTACTCTACTCGATTCCATTGCACACCATTCTACTCCATTCTACGCTCTTCTACTATTCCCTACTGTAATTGATTCGATGGGATTCGACGCCATTCGACGCGATTTGTCTCGTTTCGTTTCCATTCAGCTTGATTCGTCTCTGTTCTACTCTACTCTATTCTACTCTACACTATTCTGCTCTGCTCTACCCTTTTCTACTCTATTCTATTGTATCCTTTCCATTCTCTTCTACTGTGTTCAAGTCTACTCTATTCCATCCTACCCTAATCTAATCTATTCTACTGGATTCGATTCCACGCATCTCCATGCGATTCGGCTCAAATCGGCTCCTTTCCACTCCATTCATCCCCAATCGGCTCAAATCGGTTCGATTCAGCTCTAATCGGCTCCATTCGGCTCTAGTCAGCTCGAATAGGCTCTATTCAGCTCGATTCGGCTCTATTAGACTCTACTCAACTCTATTATCTCTTTTCGACTCCACGCTACACCATTCTACTCCATCCTAAACTATTCTCTACTGTATTGTATTGTACTCTACCCTACTCTAGTCTATTCTAATTGATTGGATTGGATTGGATTGGAATTGATCAGATTCAATGCAATTCGACGGGATTCAACGCGATACGGCACGATTCCACGGGATTCGGCGTGATTCATCTTGGTTTCTATCCATTTAGCTCTTTTGGGCTCTATTTGGCCCTATTCGACAATGTTCGACTCTGCTCTACTCTACTCTTCTATACTCTGCTCGTCTCGACTCTATTCTTTCAGTTCTGTTCTACTGCACTCTATTCTACCCTACCCTACCCTAACTTAGCCTACTGTAATCTGTTCTATGCTATTCGACACACTTGAATGGGATTCGACCTGATTCGGGTCATATCGGCTCGATTCATCTCCTTTCTGCTCCATTAAACTCGATTCGGTTCTATTCGGCTCTTTTCCACTCTATTCGGCTCTTTTTGGCAGTATTCGACTCTATTTGACTCTAGTCTACTCGATTCTTTCTGTTCTGTTCTATTCTACTCTATTCTATTCTTCTCTACCCTACCCTAACCTTACCTTCCCCACACTAATCTATTTGATTCGATTCGACACGTTTCAAATGACTCGACATGATTCATCTCGATTCACCTTGAATTTGGTCAATTCGGCTGTATTCAGCTCTGTTTGGCTCTTTACGGCTCTCTTCAGCTCAATTTGACTCTATTCTACTGGACCCGACTCTACTTAATTCTATTCTCTTCTTTCTATTGTGTTGTGTTGTGTTGTGTTGTAGTCTAGCCTCTCCTGCCGTACCCTCCTCTACTCTAATCTATTCGATTCAACGCATTTCGACGCGATTCCATGTGATTAGGCTTGAATCGGCTCGATTTAGCTCTATTTGGCTTGAATTGGGTCAATTCGTCTCGATTCTGCTCAATTCAGCATAATTAGGCTCGAGTGAATCTTATTCAGCCCTGCTCAGCTCTACTCAACCCTTTCTACTTTATTTGTCTCTATTTGGCTCCATTCAACTCCCTTCCACACCACTCTACTCTTTTCTACTCTATTCTATTCTGTTCTACCCTACCCTACTCTAATCTATTCTAATCGATTCGATTCATCACGATTTGTCTCCTTTCCTCTCCATTCGAATCGATTGGGCTTGAATTGGATCTATTCATCTATATTCTGCACTACCCGACTCTGACTATTCCACTCTACTCAACTCTACTCCATTCTACTCTTGGTATTCTCTTCTGTTCTACTCTATTCTATTCTTCTGTGCCCTTCCCTACTGAATCCCAGTCTAACCTACACTACTCTAATCTATTCAATTTAATTCGATTCCATTCAGTTTGACACCATTCGACCCGATTTGAGACAATTCGACGGGATTCGGTGAGATTCCGCGAGATTTGATGCGTTTTGGTGGGATTTGATGGAATTCGACGAGATCCGATGCAATAGGATGCAATTAAGTGTGTTTTGGCTCGATTTTGCTGGGTTCAGTTTGTCTCTATTTGGCTCGTTTCAGCTCCACTAGGCTCCATTCATCCCGAATCTGGTCGACTCGACTCGATTCGGCTCATTTTGGCCATATGTGGTCCTATTCAGCGTTATTCGGCTCTATTCAACTCTTTTCTACTCTCTGCATCTGTGTTCGAATCCATTTGACTCCATTCCACACCATTCTATTCCATTCTACACTACTGTATTCTACAAAACCCTCCCCCACCCTAGCCTATCCTAATCTAGTCTGCTCTTTTCTAGTCTCCTTTTCTATTTTCTCGATTCCATCCTATGCTACTCTACCATACCCTACACTAAGCTAACCTACCCTGACCTATGCTGTTCTATTCTATTTCCTTCTATTTTCTCTGTTCCACCGTATGCTTCCCTACCCTATGCTACCCCACCGTACCATACTCTACTACTTAGGGTTACTCAATAAGGGTCCTAATTAAGGGGAGTAGTTCGGGCAAGGGTACTCCTTAAGGCAAGTATACTAGTTCAGGCTACTAGTTAAGGCGAGGGTACTAGTTAAGGCCAGGCTACTAGTTAAGGCATGGGTACTTGTTGAGGGTACTGGTTAAGGCAAGGGTACCAGTTCAGGCTACTTGTTAAGGACATACTACTAGTGAAGGCAAGGGTACTAGTGAAGACTACTGGTTAAGGCAAGGGTACTTGTTAGGACTACTAGTTAAGGCAAGGGTACTAGATTAGGCTAAGAGTTCAGGCAAGGGTACTCGTTCAGCTTACTGACTTAGGGTACTCTTCAAGACTAGTTGTCTAGGCTACTGCTCTATGCCACTAGTCTAGCTGACTAGTCCAGCTTACTAGTCTAGGCTTCTACTCTAGCCTTCTCTTGTCTACTCTAATGTAGTCTACTTGCATCTACCCTAGTCTTCCTATCATAAACTGCCCTACCCTAACCTATTCTAATCGATTCCATTTGATTCGATTCAAAGCATTTCGATGCGACCGGACACCATCACGCTTGAGTCGGCTCGATTCTGCAACATCAGCGCGATTCAGCTCGATTTGGCTCAAATCGCTTCAATTCAGCTCGTTTCCACTCGGTTCAGCCTTATTCGGCCCTATTTGGCTCGATTCGACTCTTTTCTACTCTATTTGTCTCTGTTCGACTCCATTTGACTCCACTCTTCTCCATTCTACGCTATTCTGTTCTACTCTACCCTACGATACTCTAATCTATTCGATTGGATGCAATTCGAAGCAATTCGGTGTGATTCATCTCGTTTTGTTTCCATTTGACTCGATTCGGCCAGAATTGGCTCTATTCAGCTATATCCTGCACTCTTTGACTCTATTTGACTCAATTCTACTCTGCTCTACTCTTGTCTGCTTTACTCTCTCTACTCTACCCTACTGTACTATATTCTATTCTGTACTATTCTGTTCTATTCTACCCACCCGCCCCTCCCCTACCCTTCCCTAATCTATTTGATTAGATTCGATGTGACGTATTTCCACGCGATTTGACGCGATTAGGCTTGAATCAGCTCGATTCAGTTCGAATCGGCTCTATTCGGCCCGACTTGGCTCCATTTCACTCCATTCGGCTCGATTAGGCTCGAATTCCATCGATTCTGCTGGATTCTGCTCAATTAGGCCTTATTTGGGCCTATTCGGCCCTATTCTGCTCTATTAGACTCTTTTGTACTCTGTTCATATCTATCCGTCTCTATTGGACTCCGTTCAACTCCATTCCTCACTATTTTCCTCTCTTCTATTCTACCCTTCCCTACCCTAATCTCTTCTAATCGATTCGATTTGATTTGACGCGATTCGAAGCAACCGGACGTGATTCGTCTCGTTTTGTCTCCACTCGGCTCAATTCGGCTATGTTCTCTCTCTTTGACTCTATTCTATTCTGTTGTATTCTTTCTGTTCTGTTCTATTCTCTCCTATTCTGTTGTACTCTATTCTATTCTACCCTACCCGACCCAACGGCACCCCACCCGAACCTACCCTACTTTAATCTATTGGATTCAATTCGATTCCGTGCAAAGCGATTTGATAGGACTTGACTGGATTCGGCAAATCTGAAGGGATTTGATGAGATTCCATGCGACTCGACGTGATTCAGTAGGATTCTCTGAGGTTTGACGCAATTCGAAGTTATTCGACGTGATTCGATGGGATTCGACACGATATGAAGCGATTTGACCTTGTTTGATTCAAAACGATGTGACTCGACTCGATTCGACCTGATTCGATTCGACGCTGTTCGGTGACAGTCAGTGCGATTCTGCTTGATTCCACTCGATTAGGTGTGATTCGGCAGTATACAGCTCTTTTCGGCTGTATTCAGCTCCATTCGTCTCTATTCAGCTTATTCGGCTCTATTCGACTGTATTCGACTCTACTCTTTTCCACTCGATTCTGTTCCTTCTATTCTGTTCTAATCTCTTCTATTCCACTCTACTCTGTTCTATTCTCCCCTCCCCTCCCCTTCTCTAATCTATACGTCTCGATTGGATTTGACGCGTTGAACGCGATTCCAGGCGATGAAGCTTGAATCGGCTCGATTCGGCTCGATTTGGCTCTATTCGGCTCAGTTAGGCTCCATTCAGCTTGTTTTGGCTTGAATCGCTTCGAATCTGCTCGATTTGGCCTTCTTCGGCCCTATTCTGCTGTATTCGACTCTCTTCTACTCTATTCGTTTCTACTTGACTCCATTCTACTCCATTCTATTCATTCCACACTATTCTACTCTATTCTGCTCTACCCTACCCAACACCACTCTAATTTACTCTACTTGCTTCTACACGATTCCTCTCATTTTGTCTGCATTTGGCTCTATTCAGCTCTATTCTACTCTACTCTATTGTATTGTTTCTACTCTGTTCTGTACTATTCTACTCTATTCTACCCTACCCTATGCTACCCAACTCTAAGGTATTGTAATCCACTTGATTGGATTTGATTCAACCCATTTCAACGTGATTCGTCTCGATTTGGCTCTGTTCAAATCTATTCTACTCTACTCTATTCCCCTCTGCTCTACTCTAGCCTACTCTTTTCTGTATTCGTTCTGTGTTGTTCTGTTCTATTTTGTTGTGTTCTGTTCTGTTTTATTCTATTCTACTCTAGTCTACCCTACTCTAGCCTACCCGAACCTCCCCTACTCTAGTCTATTCAATTGAATTCGAGAAACTTTGACGCGACTAGGGGCCGCATCGGTGTGATTCATGTCCATTCGGCTCCATTTGTCTCGAATAGTGTCGATTCAGCTCGATTAGGCTCGATTTGGCTCCGTTAGGCTCGATTCACTGGATTCGGCTCGATTTCTCTCGGTTCAGCTCGATTTGGCCCTCTTTGGCCCTCTTCGGCTCTCTTCAGCTCTTTTCTACTCTACTCGATTCCATTGCACACCATTCTACTCCATTCTACGCTCTTCTACTATTCCCTACTGTAATTGATTCGATGGGATTCGACGCCATTCGACGCGATTTGTCTCGTTTCGTCTCCATTCAGCTTGATTCGACTCTGTTCTACTCTACTCTATTCTACTCTACACTATTCTGCTCTGCTCTACCCTTTTCTACTCTATTCTATTGTATCCTTTCCATTCTCTTCTACTGTGTTCAAGTCTACTCTATTCCATCCTACCCTAATCTAATCTATTCTACTGGATTCGATTCCACGCATCTCCATGCGATTCGGCTCAAATCGGCTCCTTTCCACTCCATTCATCCCCAATCGGCTCAAATCGGTTCGATTCAGCTCTAATCGGCTCCATTCGGCTCTAGTCAGCTCGAATAGGCTCTATTCAGCTCGATTCGGCTCTATTAGACTCTACTCAACTCTATTATCTCTTTTCGACTCCACTCGACTCCATGCTACACCATTCTACTCCATCCTAAACTATTCTCTACTGTATTGTATTGTACTCTACCCTACTCTAGTCTATTCTAATTGATTGGATTGGATTGGATTGGAATTGATCAGATTCAATGCAATTCGACGGGATTCAACGCGATACGGCACGATTCCACGGGATTCGGCGTGATTCATCTTGGTTTCTATCCATTTAGCTCTTTTGGGCTCTATTTGGCCCTATTCGACAATGTTCGACTCTGCTCTACTCTACTCTTCTATACTCTGCTCGTCTCGACTCTATTCTTTCAGTTCTGTTCTGTTCTGTTCTACTGCACTCTATTCTACCCTACCCTACCCTAACTTAGCCTACTGTAATCTGTTCTATGCTATTCGACACACTTGAATGGGATTCGACCTGATTCGGGTCATATCGGCTCGATTCATCTCCTTTCTGCTCCATTAAACTCGATTCGGTTCTATTCGGCTCTTTTCCACTCTATTCGGCTCTTTTTGGCAGTATTCGACTCTATTTGACTCTAGTCTACTCGATTCTTTCTGTTCTGTTCTATTCTACTCTATTCTATTCTTCTCTACCCTACCCTAACCTTACCTTCCCCACACTAATCTATTTGATTCGATTCGACACGTTTCAAACGACTCGACATGATTCATCTCGATTCACCTTGAATTTGGTCAATTCGGCTGTATTCAGCTCTGTTTGGCTCTTTTCGGCTCTCTTCAGCTCAATTTGACTCTATTCTACTGGACCCGACTCTACTTAATTCTATTCTCTTCTTTCTATTGTGTTGTGTTGTGTTGTGTTGTAGTCTAGCCTCTCCTGCCGTACCCTCCTCTACTCTAATCTATTCGATTCAACGCATTTCGACGCGATTCCATGTGATTAGGCTTGAATCGGCTCGATTTAGCTCTATTTGGCTTGAATTGGGTCAATTCGTCTCGATTCTGCTCAATTCAGCATAATTAGGCTCGAGTGAATCTTATTCAGCCCTGCTCAGCTCTACTCAACCCTTTCTACTTTATTTGTCTCTATTTGGCTCCACTCAACTCCCTTCCACACCACTCTACTCTTTTCTACTCTATTCTATTCTGTTCTACCCTACCCTACTCTAATCTATTCTAATCGATTCGATTCATCACGATTTGTCTCCTTTCCTCTCCATTCGAATCGATTGGGCTTGAATTGGATCTATTCATCTATATTCTGCACTACCCGACTCTGACTATTCCACTCTACTCAACTCTACTCCATTCTACTCTTGGTATTCTCTTCTGTTCTACTCTATTCTATTCTTCTGTGCCCTTCCCTACTGAATCCCAGTCTAACCTACACTACTCTAATCTATTCAATTTAATTCGATTCCATTCAGTTTGACACCATTCGACCCGATTTGAGACAATTCGACGGGATTCGGTGAGATTCCGCGAGATTTGATGCGTTTTGGTGGGATTTGATGGAATTCGACGAGATCCGATGCAATAGGATGCAATTAAGTGTGTTTTGGCTCGATTTTGCTGGGTTCAGTTTGTCTCTATTTGGCTCGTTTCAGCTCCACTAGGCTCCATTCATCCCGAATCTGGTCGACTCGACTCGATTCGGCTCATTTTGGCCATATGTGGTCCTATTCAGCGTTATTCGGCTCTATTCAACTCTTTTCTACTCTCTGCATCTGTGTTCGAATCCATTTGACTCCATTCCACACCATTCTATTCCATTCTACACTACTGTATTCTACAAAACCCTCCCCCACCCTAGCCTATCCTAATCTAGTCTGCTCTTTTCTAGTCTCCTTTTCTATTTTCTCGATTCCATCCTATGCTACTCTACCATACCCTACACTAAGCTAACCTACCCTGACCTATGCTGTTCTATTCTATTTCCTTCTATTTTCTCTGTTCCACCGTATGCTTCCCTACCCTATGCTACCCCACCGTACCATACTCTACTACTTAGGGTTACTCAATAAGGGTCCTAATTAAGGGGAGTAGTTCGGGCAAGGGTACTCCTTAAGGCAAGGGTACTAGTTCAGGCTACTACTTATGGGCAGGGCACTAGTTAAGGCCAGGCTACTAGTTAAGGCATGGGTACTTGTTGAGGGTACTGGTTAAGGCAAGGGTACCAGTTCAGGCTACTTGTTAAGGACATACTACTAGTGAAGGCAAGGGTACTAGTGAAGACTACTGGTTAAGCCAAGGGTACTTGTTAGGACTACTAGTTAAGGCAAGGGTACTAGATTAGGCTAAGAGTTCAGGCAAGGGTACTCGTTCAGCTTACTGACTTAGGGTACTATTCAAGACTAGTTGTCTAGGCTACTGCTCTATGCCACTAGTCTAGCTGACTAGTCCAGCTTACTAGTCTAGGCTTCTACTCTAGCCTTCTCTTGTCTACTCTAATGTAGTCTACTTGCATCTACCCTAGTCTTCCTATCATAAACTGCCCTACCCTAACCTATTCTAATCGATTCCATTTGATTCGATTCAAAGCATTTCGATGCGACCGGACACCATCACGCTTGAGTCGGCTCGATTCCGCAACATCAGCTCGATTCAGCTCGATTTGGCTCGAATCGCTTCAATTCAGCTCGTTTCCACTCGGTTCAGCCTTATTCGGCCCTATTTGGCTCGATTCGACTCTTTTGTACTCTATTTGTCTCTGTTCGACTCCATTTGACTCCACTCTTCTCCATTCTACGCTATTCTGTTCTACTCTACCCTACGATACTCTAATCTATTCGATTGGATGCGATTCGAAGCAATTCGGTGTGATTCATCTCGTTTTGTTTCCATTTGACTCGATTCGGCCAGAATTGGCTCTATTCAGCTATATCCTGCACTCTTTGACTCTATTTGACTCAATTCTACTCTGCTCTACTCTTGTCTGCTTTACTCTCTCTACTCTACCCTACTGTACTATATTCTATTCTGTACTATTCTGTTCTATTCTACCCACCCGCCCCTCCCCTCCCCTTCCCTAATCTATTTGATTAGATTCGATGTGACGTATTTCCACGCGATTTGACGCGATTAGGCTTGAATCAGCTCGATTCAGTTCGAATCGGCTCTATTCGGCCCGACTTGGCTCCATTTCACTCCATTCGGCTCGATTAGGCTCGAATTCCATCGATTCTGCTGGATTCTGCTCAATTAGGCCTTATTTGGGCCTATTCGGCCCTATTCTGCTCTATTAGACTCTTTTGTACTCTGTTCATATCTATCCGTCTCTATGGGACTCCGTTCAACTCCATTCCTCACTATTTTCCTCTCTTCTATTCTACCCTTCCCTACCCTAATCTCTTCTAATCGATTCGATTTGATTTGACGCGATTCGAAGCAACCGGACGTGATTCGTCTCGTTTTGTCTCCACTCGGCTCAATTCGGCTATGTTCTCTCTCTTTGACTCTATTCTATTCTGTTGTATTCTTTCTGTTCTGTTCTATTCTCTCCTGTTCTGTGGTACTCTATTCTATTCTACCCTACCCGACCCAACGGCACCCCACCCGAACCTACCCTACTTTAATCTATTGGATTCAATTCGATTCCGTGCAAAGCGATTTGATAGGACTTGACTGGATTCGGCAAATCCGAAGGGATTTGATGAGATTCCATGCGACTCGACGTGATTCAGTAGGATTCTCTGAGGTTTGACGCAATTCGAAGTTATTCGACGTGATTCGATGGGATTCGACACGATATGAAGCGATTTGACCTTGTTTGATTCAAAACGATGTGACTCGACTCGATTCGACCTGATTCGATTCGACGCTGTTCGGTGACAGTCAGTGCGATTCTGCTTGATTCCACTCGATTAGGTGTGATTCGGCAGTATACAGCTCTTTTCGGCTGTATTCAGCTCCATTCGTCTCTATTCAGCTTATTCGGCTCTATTCGACTGTATTCGACTCTACTCTTTTCCACTCGATTCTGTTCCTTCTATTCTGTTCTAATCTCTTCTATTCCACTCTACTCTGTTCTATTCTCCCCTCCCCTCCCCTTCTCTAATCTATACGTCTCGATTGGATTTGACGCGTTGAACGCGATTCCAGGCGATGAAGCTTGAATCGGCTCGATTCGGCTCGATTTGGCTCTATTCAGCTCAGTTAGGCTCCATTCAGCTTGTTTTGGCTTGAATCGCTTCGAATCTGCTCGATTTGGCCTTCTTCGGCCCTATTCTGCTCTATTCGACTCTCTTCTACTCTATTCGTTTCTACTTGACTCCATTCTACTCCATTCTATTCATTCCACACTATTCTACTCTATTCTGCTCTACCCTACCCAACACCACTCTAATTTACTCCACTTGCTTCTACACGATTCCTCTCATTTTGTCTGCATTTGGCTCTATTCAGCTCTATTCTACTCTACTCTATTGTATTGTTTCTACTCTGTTCTGTACTATTCTACTCTATTCTACCCTACCCTATGCTACCCAACTCTAAGGTATTGTAATCCACTTGATTGGATTTGATTCAACCCATTTCAACGTGATTCGTCTCGATTTGGCTCTGTTCAAATCTATTCTACTCTACTCTATTCCCCTCTACTCTACTCTAGCCTACTCTTTTCTGTATTCGTTCTGTGTTGTTCTGTTCTATTTTGTTGTGTTCTGTTCTGTTTTATTCTATTCTACTCTAGTCTACCCTACTCTAGCCTACCCGAACCTCCCCTACTCTAGTCTATTCAATTGAATTCGAGAAACTTTGACGCGACTAGGGGCCGCATCGGTGTGATTCATGTCCATTCGGCTCCATTTGTCTCGAATAGTGTCGATTCAGCTCGATTAGGCTCGATTTGGCTCCGTTAGGCTCGATTCACTGGATTCGGCTCGATTTCTCTCGGTTCAGCTCGATTTGGCCCTCTTTGGCCCTCTTCGGCTCTCTTCAGCTCTTTTCTACTCTACTCGATTCCATTGCACACCATTCTACTCCATTCTACGCTCTTCTACTATTCCCTACTGTAATTGATTCGATGGGATTCGACGCCATTCGACGCGATTTGTCTCGTTTCGTCTCCATTCAGCTTGATTCGACTCTGTTCTACTCTACTCTATTCTACTCTACACTATTCTGCTCTGCTCTACCCTTTTCTACTCTATTCTATTGTATCCTTTCCATTCTCTTCTACTGTGTTCAAGTCTACTCTATTCCATCCTACCCTAATCTAATCTATTCTACTGGATTCGATTCCACGCATCTCCATGCGATTCGGCTCAAATCGGCTCCTTTCCACTCCATTCATCCCCAATCGGCTCAAATCGGTTCGATTCAGCTCTAATCGGCTCCATTCGGCTCTAGTCAGCTCGAATAGGCTCTATTCAGCTCGATTCGGCTCTATTAGACTCTACTCAACTCTATTATCTCTTTTCGACTCCACTCGACTCCATGCTACACCATTCTACTCCATCCTAAACTATTCTCTACTGTATTGTATTGTACTCTACCCTACTCTAGTCTATTCTAATTGATTGGATTGGATTGGATTGGAATTGATCAGATTCAATGCAATTCGACGGGATTCAACGCGATACGGCACGATTCCACGGGATTCGGCGTGATTCATCTTGGTTTCTATCCATTTAGCTCTTTTGGGCTCTATTTGGCCCTATTCGACAATGTTCGACTCTGCTCTACTCTACTCTTCTATACTCTGCTCGTCTCGACTCTATTCTTTCAGTTCTGTTCTGTTCTGTTCTACTGCACTCTATTCTACCCTACCCTACCCTAACTTAGCCTACTGTAATCTGTTCTATGCTATTCGACACACTTGAATGGGATTCGACCTGATTCGGGTCATATCGGCTCGATTCATCTCCTTTCTGCTCCATTAAACTCGATTCGGTTCTATTCGGCTCTTTTCCACTCTATTCGGCTCTTTTTGGCAGTATTCGACTCTATTTGACTCTAGTCTACTCGATTCTTTCTGTTCTGTTCTATTCTACTCTATTCTATTCTTCTCTACCCTACCCTAACCTTACCTTCCCCACACTAATCTATTTGATTCGATTCGACACGTTTCAAACGACTCGACATGATTCATCTCGATTCACCTTGAATTTGGTCAATTCGGCTGTATTCAGCTCTGTTTGGCTCTTTTCGGCTCTCTTCAGCTCAATTTGACTCTATTCTACTGGACCCGACTCTACTTAATTCTATTCTCTTCTTTCTATTGTGTTGTGTTGTGTTGTAGTCTAGCCTCTCCTGCCGTACCCTCCTCTACTCTAATCTATTCGATTCAACGCATTTCGACGCGATTCCATGTGATTAGGCTTGAATCGGCTCGATTTAGCTCTATTTGGCTTGAATTGGGTCAATTCGTCTCGATTCTGCTCAATTCAGCATAATTAGGCTCGAGTGAATCTTATTCAGCCCTGCTCAGCTCTACTCAACCCTTTCTACTTTATTTGTCTCTATTTGGCTCCACTCAACTCCCTTCCACACCACTCTACTCTTTTCTACTCTATTCTATTCTGTTCTACCCTACCCTACTCTAATCTATTCTAATCGATTCGATTCATCACGATTTGTCTCCTTTCCTCTCCATTCGAATCGATTGGGCTTGAATTGGATCTATTCATCTATATTCTGCACTACCCGACTCTGACTATTCCACTCTACTCAACTCTACTCCATTCTACTCTTGGTATTCTCTTCTGTTCTACTCTATTCTATTCTTCTGTGCCCTTCCCTACTGAATCCCAGTCTAACCTACACTACTCTAATCTATTCAATTTAATTCGATTCCATTCAGTTTGACACCATTCGACCCGATTTGAGACAATTCGACGGGATTCGGTGAGATTCCGCGAGATTTGATGCGTTTTGGTGGGATTTGATGGAATTCGACGAGATCCGATGCAATAGGATGCAATTAAGTGTGTTTTGGCTCGATTTTGCTGGGTTCAGTTTGTCTCTATTTGGCTCGTTTCAGCTCCACTAGGCTCCATTCATCCCGAATCTGGTCGACTCGACTCGATTCGGCTCATTTTGGCCATATGTGGTCCTATTCAGCGTTATTCGGCTCTATTCAACTCTTTTCTACTCTCTGCATCTGTGTTCGAATCCATTTGACTCCATTCCACACCATTCTATTCCATTCTACACTACTGTATTCTACAAAACCCTCCCCCACCCTAGCCTATCCTAATCTAGTCTGCTCTTTTCTAGTCTCCTTTTCTATTTTCTCGATTCCATCCTATGCTACTCTACCATACCCTACACTAAGCTAACCTACCCTGACCTATGCTGTTCTATTCTATTTCCTTCTATTTTCTCTGTTCCACCGTATGCTTCCCTACCCTATGCTACCCCACCGTACCATACTCTACTACTTAGGGTTACTCAATAAGGGTCCTAATTAAGGGGAGTAGTTCGGGCAAGGGTACTCCTTAAGGCAAGGGTACTAGTTCAGGCTACTACTTATGGGCAGGGCACTAGTTAAGGCCAGGCTACTAGTTAAGGCATGGGTACTTGTTGAGGGTACTGGTTAAGGCAAGGGTACCAGTTCAGGCTACTTGTTAAGGACATACTACTAGTGAAGGCAAGGGTACTAGTGAAGACTACTGGTTAAGCCAAGGGTACTTGTTAGGACTACTAGTTAAGGCAAGGGTACTAGATTAGGCTAAGAGTTCAGGCAAGGGTACTCGTTCAGCTTACTGACTTAGGGTACTATTCAAGACTAGTTGTCTAGGCTACTGCTCTATGCCACTAGTCTAGCTGACTAGTCCAGCTTACTAGTCTAGGCTTCTACTCTAGCCTTCTCTTGTCTACTCTAATGTAGTCTACTTGCATCTACCCTAGTCTTCCTATCATAAACTACCCTACCCTAACCTATTCTAATCGATTCCATTTGATTCGATTCAAAGCATTTCGATGCGACCGGACACCATCACGCTTGAGTCGGCTCGATTCCGCAACATCAGCTCGATTCAGCTCGATTTGGCTCGAATCGCTTCAATTCAGCTCGTTTCCACTCGGTTCAGCCTTATTCGGCCCTATTTGGCTCGATTCGACTCTTTTCTACTCTATTTGTCTCTGTTCGACTCCATTTGACTCCACTCTTCTCCATTCTACGCTATTCTACTCTATTCTGTTCTACTCTACCCTACGATACTCTAATCTATTCGATTGGATGCGATTCGAAGCAATTCGGTGTGATTCATCTCGTTTTGTTTCCATTTGACTCGATTCGGCCAGAATTGGCTCTATTCAGCTATATCCTGCACTCTTTGACTCTATTTGACTCAATTCTACTCTGCTCTACTCTTGTCTGCTTTACTCTCTCTACTCTACCCTACTGTACTATATTCTATTCTGTACTATTCTGTTCTATTCTACCCACCCGCCCCTCCCCTCCCCTTCCCTAATCTATTTGATTAGATTCGATGTGACGTATTTCCACGCGATTTGACGCGATTAGGCTTGAATCAGCTCGATTCAGTTCGAATCGGCTCTATTCGGCCCGACTTGGCTCCATTTCACTCCATTCGGCTCGATTAGGCTCGAATTCCATCGATTCTGCTGGATTCTGCTCAATTAGGCCTTATTTGGGCCTATTCGGCCCTATTCTGCTCTATTAGACTCTTTTGTACTCTGTTCATATCTATCCGTCTCTATGGGACTCCGTTCAACTCCATTCCTCACTATTTTCCTCTCTTCTATTCTACCCTTCCCTACCCTAATCTCTTCTAATCGATTCGATTTGATTTGACGCGATTCGAAGCAACCGGACGTGATTCGTCTCGTTTTGTCTCCACTCGGCTCAATTCGGCTATGTTCTCTCTCTTTGACTCTATTCTATTCTGTTGTATTCTTTCTGTTCTGTTCTATTCTCTCCTATTCTGTTGTACTCTATTCTATTCTACCCTACCCGACCCAACGGCACCCCACCCGAACCTACCCTACTTTAATCTATTGGATTCAATTCGATTCCGTGCAAAGCGATTTGATAGGACTTGACTGGATTCGGCAAATCTGAAAGGATTTGATGAGATTCCATGCGACTCGACGTGATTCAGTAGGATTCTCTGAGGTTTGACGCAATTCGAAGTTATTCGACGTGATTCGATGGGATTCGACACGATATGAAGCGATTTGACCTTGTTTGATTCAAAACGATGTGACTCGACTCGATTCGACCTGATTCGATTCGACGCTGTTCGGTGACAGTCAGTGCGATTCTGCTTGATTCCACTCGATTAGGTGTGATTCGGCAGTATACAGCTCTTTTCGGCTGTATTCAGCTCCATTCGTCTCTATTCAGCTTATTCGGCTCTATTCGACTGTATTCGACTCTACTCTTTTCCACTCGATTCTACTCGATTCTGTTCCTTCTATTCTGTTCTAATCTCTTCTATTCCACTCTACTCTGTTCTATTCTCCCCTCCCCTCCCCTTCTCTAATCTATACGTCTCGATTGGATTTGACGCGTTGAACGCGATTCCAGGCGATGAAGCTTGAATCGGCTCGATTTGGCTCGATTTGGCTCTATTCGGCTCAGTTAGGCTTCATTCAGCTTGTTTTGGCTTGAATCGCTTCGAATCTGCTCGATTTGGCCTTCTTCGGCCCTATTCTGCTCTATTCGACTCTCTTCTACTCTATTCGTTTCTACTTGACTCCATTCTACTCCATTCTATTCATTCCACACTATTCTACTCTATTCTGCTCTACCCTACCCAACACCACTCTAATTTACTCTACTTGCTTCTACACGATTCCTCTCATTTTGTCTGCATTTGGCTCTATTCAGCTCTATTCTACTCTACTCTATTGTATTGTTTCTACTCTGTTCTGTACTATTCTACTCTATTCTACCCTACCCTATGCTACCCAACTCTAAGGTATTGTAATCCACTTGATTGGATTTGATTCAACCCATTTCAACGTGATTCGTCTCGATTTGGCTCTGTTCAAATCTATTCTACTCTACTCTATTCCCCTCTACTCTACTCTAGCCTACTCTTTTCTGTATTCGTTCTGTGTTGTTCTGTTCTATTTTGTTGTGTTCTGTTCTGTTTTATTCTATTCTACTCTAGTCTACCCTACTCTAGCCTACCCGAACCTCCCCTACTCTAGTCTATTCAATTGAATTCGAGAAACTTTGACGCGACTAGGGGCCGCATCGGTGTGATTCATGTCCATTCGGCTCCATTTGTCTCGAATAGTGTCGATTCAGCTCGATTAGGCTCGATTTGGCTCCGTTAGGCTCGATTCACTGGATTCGGCTCGATTTCTCTCGGTTCAGCTCGATTTGGCCCTCTTTGGCCCTCTTCGGCTCTCTTCAGCTCTTTTCTACTCTACTCGATTCCATTGCACACCATTCTACTCCATTCTACGCTCTTCTACTATTCCCTACTGTAATTGATTCGATGGGATTCGACGCCATTCGACGCGATTTGTCTCGTTTCGTCTCCATTCAGCTTGATTCGACTCTGTTCTACTCTACTCTATTCTACTCTACACTATTCTGCTCTGCTCTACCCTTTTCTACTCTATTCTATTGTATCCTTTCCATTCTCTTCTACTGTGTTCAAGTCTACTCTATTCCATCCTACCCTAATCTAATCTATTCTACTGGATTCGATTCCACGCATCTCCATGCGATTCGGCTCAAATCGGCTCCTTTCCACTCCATTCATCCCCAATCGGCTCAAATCGGTTCGATTCAGCTCTAATCGGCTCCATTCGGCTCTAGTCAGCTCGAATAGGCTCTATTCAGCTCTATTCGGCTCTATTAGACTCTACTCAACTCTATTATCTCTTTTCGACTCCACTCGACTCCATGCTACACCATTCTACTCCATCCTAAACTATTCTCTACTGTATTGTATTGTACTCTACCCTACTCTAGTCTATTCTAATTGATTGGATTGGATTGGATTGGAATTGATCAGATTCAATGCAATTCGACGGGATTCAACGCGATACGGCACGATTCCACGGGATTCGGCGTGATTCATCTTGGTTTCTATCCATTTAGCTCTTTTGGGCTCTATTTGGCCCTATTCGACAATGTTCGACTCTGCTCTACTCTACTCTTCTATACTCTGCTCGTCTCGACTCTATTCTTTCAGTTCTGTTCTGTTCTGTTCTACTGCACTCTATTCTACCCTACCCTACCCTAACTTAGCCTACTGTAATCTGTTCTATGCTATTCGACACACTTGAATGGGATTCGACCTGATTCGGGTCATATCGGCTCGATTCATCTCCTTTCTGCTCCATTAAACTCGATTCGGTTCTATTCGGCTCTTTTCCACTCTATTCGGCTCTTTTTGGCAGTATTCGACTCTATTTGACTCTAGTCTACTCGATTCTTTCTGTTCTGTTCTATTCTACTCTATTCTATTCTTCTCTACCCTACCCTAACCTTACCTTCCCCACACTAATCTATTTGATTCGATTCGACACGTTTCAAACGACTCGACATGATTCATCTCGATTCACCTTGAATTTGGTCAATTCGGCTGTATTCAGCTCTGTTTGGCTCTTTTCGGCTCTCTTCAGCTCAATTTGACTCTATTCTACTGGACCCGACTCTACTTAATTCTATTCTCTTCTTTCTATTGTGTTGTGTTGTGTTGTGTTGTAGTCTAGCCTCTCCTGCCGTACCCTCCTCTACTCTAATCTATTCGATTCAACGCATTTCGACGCGATTCCATGTGATTAGGCTTGAATCGGCTCGATTTAGCTCTATTTGGCTTGAATTGGGTCAATTCGTCTCGATTCTGCTCAATTCAGCATAATTAGGCTCGAGTGAATCTTATTCAGCCCTGCTCAGCTCTACTCAACCCTTTCTACTTTATTTGTCTCTATTTGGCTCCACTCAACTCCCTTCCACACCACTCTACTCTTTTCTACTCTATTCTATTCTGTTCTACCCTACCCTACTCTAATCTATTCTAATCGATTCGATTCATCACGATTTGTCTCCTTTCCTCTCCATTCGAATCGATTGGGCTTGAATTGGATCTATTCATCTATATTCTGCACTACCCGACTCTGACTATTCCACTCTACTCAACTCTACTCCATTCTACTCTTGGTATTCTCTTCTGTTCTACTCTATTCTATTCTTCTGTGCCCTTCCCTACTGAATCCCAGTCTAACCTACACTACTCTAATCTATTCAATTTAATTCGATTCCATTCAGTTTGACACCATTCGACCCGATTTGAGACAATTCGACGGGATTCGGTGAGATTCCGCGAGATTTGATGCGTTTTGGTGGGATTTGATGGAATTCGACGAGATCCGATGCAATAGGATGCAATTAAGTGTGTTTTGGCTCGATTTTGCTGGGTTCAGTTTGTCTCTATTTGGCTCGTTTCAGCTCCACTAGGCTCCATTCATCCCGAATCTGGTCGACTCGACTCGATTCGGCTCATTTTGGCCATATGTGGTCCTATTCAGCGTTATTCGGCTCTATTCAACTCTTTTCTACTCTCTGCATCTGTGTTCGAATCCATTTGACTCCATTCCACACCATTCTATTCCATTCTACACTACTGTATTCTACAAAACCCTCCCCCACCCTAGCCTATCCTAATCTAGTCTGCTCTTTTCTAGTCTCCTTTTCTATTTTCTCGATTCCATCCTATGCTACTCTACCATACCCTACACTAAGCTAACCTACCCTGACCTATGCTGTTCTATTCTATTTCCTTCTATTTTCTCTGTTCCACCGTATGCTTCCCTACCCTATGCTACCCCACCGTACCATACTCTACTACTTAGGGTTACTCAATAAGGGTCCTAATTAAGGGGAGTAGTTCGGGCAAGGGTACTCCTTAAGGCAAGGGTACTAGTTCAGGCTACTACTTATGGGCAGGGCACTAGTTAAGGCCAGGCTACTAGTTAAGGCATGGGTACTTGTTGAGGGTACTGGTTAAGGCAAGGGTACCAGTTCAGGCTACTTGTTAAGGACATACTACTAGTGAAGGCAAGGGTACTAGTGAAGACTACTGGTTAAGCCAAGGGTACTTGTTAGGACTACTAGTTAAGGCAAGGGTACTAGATTAGGCTAAGAGTTCAGGCAAGGGTACTCGTTCAGCTTACTGACTTAGGGTACTATTCAAGACTAGTTGTCTAGGCTACTGCTCTATGCCACTAGTCTAGCTGACTAGTCCAGCTTACTAGTCTAGGCTTCTACTCTAGCCTTCTCTTGTCTACTCTAATGTAGTCTACTTGCATCTACCCTAGTCTTCCTATCATAAACTGCCCTACCCTAACCTATTCTAATCGATTCCATTTGATTCGATTCAAAGCATTTCGATGCGACCGGACACCATCACGCTTGAGTCGGCTCGATTCCGCAACATCAGCTCGATTCAGCTCGATTTGGCTCGAATCGCTTCAATTCAGCTCGTTTCCACTCGGTTCAGCCTTATTCGGCCCTATTTGGCTCGATTCGACTCTTTTCTACTCTATTTGTCTCTGTTCGACTCCATTTGACTCCACTCTTCTCCATTCTACGCTATTCTACTCTATTCTGTTCTACTCTACCCTACGATACTCTAATCTATTCGATTGGATGCGATTCGAAGCAATTCGGTGTGATTCATCTCGTTTTGTTTCCATTTGACTCGATTCGGCCAGAATTGGCTCTATTCAGCTATATCCTGCACTCTTTGACTCTATTTGACTCAATTCTACTCTGCTCTACTCTTGTCTGCTTTACTCTCTCTACTCTACCCTACTGTACTATATTCTATTCTGTACTATTCTGTTCTATTCTACCCACCCGCCCCTCCCCTCCCCTTCCCTAATCTATTTGATTAGATTCGATGTGACGTATTTCCACGCGATTTGACGCGATTAGGCTTGAATCAGCTCGATTCAGTTCGAATCGGCTCTATTCGGCCCGACTTGGCTCCATTTCACTCCATTCGGCTCGATTAGGCTCGAATTCCATCGATTCTGCTGGATTCTGCTCAATTAGGCCTTATTTGGGCCTATTCGGCCCTATTCTGCTCTATTAGACTCTTTTGTACTCTGTTCATATCTATCCGTCTCTATGGGACTCCGTTCAACTCCATTCCTCACTATTTTCCTCTCTTCTATTCTACCCTAATACTATCTCTCTATG
>NW_026975566.1:0-37304 GCF_030014295.1 Loxodonta africana
CATAGAGAGATAGTATTGAATGACGAAGAGGAATGGTGTTGCGTTCATTGTCAAAAAGAACGTTTCAAGATCTATCCTGAAGTACAACTCTGTCAGTGATGGGATAATATCTGTACGCCTACAAGAAATACCAGTTAATACGACTATTCTAATTTACCCACCAACCACTAGGGCCAAAGATGAAGAAATGGAAGATTTTTATCAGCTGCTGCAGCCTGAAATTGATCAAACATGCAATCAAGATGCATTGACAATTACTTGCGATTGGAACGCGAAAGGTTGGAAACAAAGAAGAAGGATCAGTAGTTGGAAAATACGCCCTCGGTGATAGAAACAATGCCGAAGATCGAATGATAGAATTTTGCAAGAGCAACGACTTCTTCATTGCAAATACCTTCTTTCACCAACATAAACGGCAACTATACACATGGACCTGGCCAGATGGAACACACAGAAATAAAATTGACTACATCTGTGGAAAGAGACGATGGAAAAGCTCAATATCATCAGTCAGAACAAGGCCAGGGGCCGATTGTGGAACAGACCATCAATTGCTTATATGCAAGTTCAAGCTGAAACTGAAGAAAATCAGAGCAAGTCCACGAGAGCCAAAATATGACCTTGAGAATATCTCACCTGAATTTAGAGACCATCTCAAGAATAGATTTGACCCATTGAACACTAGTGACCAAAGACCAGACGAGTTGTGGAATGACATCAAGGACATCATCCATGAAGAAAGCAAGAGGTCACTGAAAAGAAAGGAAAGAAAGAAAAGACCAAGGTGGATGTCAGAGGAGACTCTGAAACTTGCTCTTGAGCTTCGAGCAGCTAAAGCAAAAGGAAGAATTGATGAAGTAAAAGAACTTAACAGAAGATTTCAAAGGGCCTTGTGAGAAGACCAAGTAAAGTATTATAATAACACGTGCAAAGAGCTGGAGATGGAAAACGAAAAGGGAAGAACATGCTTGGTGTTTGTCAAGCTGAAAGAACTGAAGAAAAAATTCAAACCTCGAGTTGCAATAGTGAAGGATTCCATGAGGAAAATATTAAATGATGTAGGAAGCATGAAAAGAAGGTGGAAGGACTGCAAAGAGTCATTATACCAAAAAGAATTAGTCGATATTCAACCATTTCAAGAGGTGGCATAGGATCAGGATGGTATTGAAGTAAGAAGTCCAAGCTGCTCTGAAGGCATTGGCGAAAAACAAGGCTCCAGGAATTGATGGAATATCAATTGAGATGTCTCAACAAACAGGTGCAGTGCTGGAGGTGCTCACTCGTCTATGCCAAGAAATATGGCAGACAGCTTCCTGGCCAACTGATTGGAAGAGATCCCTATTTATGCCTATTCCCAAGAAACGTGATCCAACCGAATGTGCAAATTATAGAACAATATCATTAATATCACACAGAAGGAAAATTCTGCTTAAGGTCATTCAAAAACGTCTGCAGCAGTATATCGACAGGGAACTGCCAGAAATTCAGGGTGGTTTCAGAAGATGACATGGAACCAGGGATATCATTGCTGATGTCAGATGGATCCTGGCTGAAAGCAGAGAATACCGGAAGGATGTTTACCTGTGTTTTATTGACTATGCAAAGGCATTCGACTGTGTGGATCATAACAAACTATGGATACCACTGTGAAGAATGGGAATTCCAGAACACTTAATTGTGCTCATGAGGAACCTTTACATAGATCAAGAGGCAGTTGTTTGGACAGAACAAGGGGATACTGATTGGTTTAAAGTCAGGAAAGGTGTGCGTCAGGGTTGTATTCTTTCAGCATACCTATTTAATCTGTATGCTGAACAAATAATCCAAGAAGCTGGACTCTGTGAAGAAGAATGGGGCATCAAGTTTGGAGGAAGACTCATTAATAACCCTCATTATGCAGATGACACGACCTTGGTTGCTGAAAGTGAAGAGGACTTGAAGCACTTACACAGCCTTCAGTATGGATTACACCTCAACATAAAGAAAACAAAAATCCTCACAACTGGACCAATGAGCAACATCATGATAAACGGAGAAAAGATTGAAGTTGTCAAGGATTTCATTTTACTTGGATCCACAATGAACAGCCATGGAAGCAGCAGTCAAGAAATCAAAAGATGCATTGCATTGGGCAAATCTGCTGCAAAGGACGTCTTCAAAGTGTTGAAGAGCAAAGATGTCACCCTGAAGACTAAGGTGCGCCTGACCCAAGCCGTGGTATTTTCAATCACATCATATGTGTGTGAAAGCTGGACAATGAATAAGGAAGTCTGAAGAAGAGTTGACACCTTTGAATTGTGGTGCTGGCAAAGAATATTGAATATACCATGGGGTGCCAAAAGAACGAACAAATCTGTCTTGGAAGAAGTGCGGCCAGAATGCTCCTTACAGGCAAGAATGGCGAGATTGCGTCTTTTGTACTTTGGACATCAGGAGGGATGTGTCCCTGGAAAAGGACATCATGCTTGGCAGAGTACAGGGTCAGCGGAAAAGAGGAAGACCCTCAACGAGGTGGATTGACACAGTGGCTGCAACAATGAGCTCAAGCATAACAACGATTGTAAGGATGGCACAGGACCAGGCAGTGTTTCGCTCTGTTGTGCATAGGGTCGCTATGAGTCAGAACCGACTCGATGGCACCTAACACCAACAACACCAAGGCAGGTTTACAACCACTCTAGCTTATGCTGCAACCATTAGGTTCCTGTATGTTTTTCCTATAATCCAGGGTCCCGTCCTGAACTTGCCCTTGGAGTTCTATGACAGACTGTAAATTCCATAAAGTAGGGGAGACCGTATGCCAGAGTCTGGTAGAGCTACCACTCAGAAACACATGCCCACTATTTTAGAAAAAACAGTCCTATTATTTCTAAGGATCATACAGTCTCCATTTCTACTTTCCACACTCCAACCCCAAGTCAGCATAGGTTGTTGTCCCTTAGCCCAAGGTGGGTGGTGTGGAAATTAAACACAGCAAGGAAAGGTCAGGGGTACCAATCCACCAGCTGCTCCTGGGACAAAGCAGGCTGCTTTCCTAAAGATTTACTGCCTTGGAAACCCTATGGGACAGTTTTACTCTGTCCTGTAGGGTCGTATGAGTCCAAATCGACACCACAGCAGTGGGTTTCCTTAGCGTGTTTTTTCCCTCAGCAGGTGCCCAAACTATGAGCGTCACCAGGACACCCCGTGCTTAGTCAGTCACTGGAATGCTCTGCATCACTGGAGGAAGAAGTCTCAAAACTTCCAAATAACAGGGGAAGGTGCAAAACGGACGCTTTCTGACAAATTTCCTTAAAATCTTGCTCCTGAAGGGTGGTCCTCGGACCAGGAGCATCATCACCACCACCTGGGAGCTAGTTAGAAAGGTGAAATTTCAGGTCTGTATCCCAAACTTACTGGATCAGAATCTGCATTTTAATAAGATACCCAGGTGATGACTATTCATATTAGGATTTTAGAAACTAACAGATGTAGCAAATGATGAATGGAGCGCTTCTCAGTCCCCCAACACGCAGGCTCAGGCTTTTGTGCATGCCTCCCACCCACTCTGCGCTGTAGTAACCAAACGACCAGGGACTTCGGAGCCTGCGCAGCCGAGGGCCATTAGGGATTGGCTGGTGTGGCCACGTGACTGGTGCTGGGCCTCCCGTGCGAGCTGATTGGCTCTCGCGGACGCTGACGGACAGGACCGGGGCGGGCCAGGGTCTGGTTGGAGAGTGTGGCGCGTGGACCAGTGGAGCGAAGGCGCCAGAGTGCTAGTGCGCGTGCGTGATCACCGGGCTTTCTCTCGCGCCCTGGGAAGAAGCCTGAGCGCTTGTCCTAGGTGAGCGACTCTGTGGGGCTGCCGGTCCTATCGCACCTTCGCAGGGTACGGGTGAGCGGGATGGCAGGGCGGGGCGTGGCGGGCGGGGGTAGTCTGGGGTTAACCACCCCTGGGGGCCCCGCTTCTGTGGTGCACGCAGACCCTCTGCCCTGGTTCCGGCGGGGTGTTTCTTTAGGAAACTGTGATTTTCACACAGCTAAGACATGTTTTTTAAAGACATACTCCAGAGATGAATTATCCAATCAGCGAGGTACACACGGGTTTACTTGGGCGGCGTGATTGGGGACGGAACCCGAGTGCCGCCCGGAGAAGCTTCTCTGCCCACGGGACCTGCAGGCGAGCCCTGGGCCCAGGTTCACCGCAGCTGGGCGCTCTGAGTGGGCTGAAGGGCCCAGGTTCACCGCAGTTGGGCGCTCTGAGTGGGCTGAAGGAACCCAGAGATTCGTTAAAGGGCAAAAAATATTCTAAGCAGTTGGGCGCTGGCGGAGCAGGTCTAATTGAGATGCTTAACTGATGACTGGTAAATTGTGAGGAAGGAAATGCCTGCAGTGAACTGCAGACCAGATGAACACACTGAGATTCTTGTTCAAGAAGACAGATTTTTTGGGGCGGTGGGTGCGGGCTGGGGATCGCTGTAAATTGAGGTTTTTCTGGGGCTGTTCCAGGTGTTATTTTCTGCATGTAAATAGGCTGTAGGGAGAGGAAAAACCAAACAAAAAACGAAACCCACTGCTCTGGAGTCATTCGTACTCGTAGCGACCCTATAGGGAGAGGAAGGCAGGGTCTAAATTAAACCTCTTTAGACTTCCTCAGTTCTTTGAAAAGTGTGTGTTTGAAGAAGACCATTTGGCTGGTAAAAGATGGATGTGTGGGGAGGGAATATCTCTTGTAAACCATGGTTTGAAAAGGGGAGATGTGTGCAGGAGTTTAAGAGTAGATTAAAACTGCAAGGTATCCCCTACCTCTCTCCTTCATTTCCCCAGACCTGCAATAGCAAGGGCATGCTGTACATCCTTATGGAAAACCAAAACCAAACCCAGTGCCGCCAAGTCGATTCCGACTCATAGCGACCCTGTAGGACTGGGTAGAACTGCCTTCATAGAGTTTCCAAGGACTGCCTGGCGGATTCGAACTGCCGACCCTTTGGTTAGCAGCTGTAGCACTTAACCACTATGCCACCAGGGTTTCCCATCCTTGTAGTGAAACATACAAAATCCCTTCAGTTTTCCAGTGGTTAACTAGTGTGCAAATTTTACTGTATTCTGGAGTTGCAATGTAATCCACTTAGAACTTATTCTGGCATGAGATTGAGAAAGATCTATCTACCTGATTCCTTGGAGACATCCTGATACCTTTTCAAAGCCCTTTTTTTACTCTTCTCCCTACAAATTTCTTTCTTCAGGAAACAGTGTGATTTTCACACATCTAAGACATACTCCAGAGATGGATTATCCAATAAGCAGGGTACTCACGGGTTTACTTGTGCCTACTTCGTAATCTGTGGTCACAATTTTACCTGTTTTTCACCACATCTTTGATGTGTTGAAATGCCTGTGAAATTGTGCCCTACCGATTAGTAAGTAAAAGCAATTAAGCCTACTGCACACCTTGCTTACTCTAACTCCGTAAGTACTTTGCTTACTGGTTAATCTGCCCCTGCATACTGGCAAAATGTCTACACTTGATAGGAAATCAATTAGCTTGGCAAGTTAAAAAAAATGGAATAGGGAGCACTTAACAGTTGTTCTTACGGAGATGAGAACTCTGAGGTGAATGAAAGTAAAAGGAGAAGTTGCTGTGAAGCTCAAGCTCTCTGGGAAAGTAACAGCTGTCTCTAGTAAAGTGAAATATAGGTTGACAGGTAATAGTTTGGAACACAAAGCAAATTACTGGGAATAACTTAAAATTTTGTCTAAAGTTTTTAAGTTGGTGATGGTGGGGGAAGGAATTCTGAAGCTTGAGGGAGGTAGTATAACCTGAAAAAGAATGTGCTTTTAGGACTAAAGAAAAAATGTCATTTTTGTCATGCAGGCAGTCTCCGGATTACGAATGAGTTCTATTCCTAAATCTGTCTTTAAGTTGAATTTGTACATAAGCCTGAACAGTTAGGTACGGTATTTATCTGATGTCAGTTAATCAAATGCTTGTCTTAGCATGTAGTGTACCTTTTCTATACATAAACATTAACGAATCATTTCCAGATACTAAGATATCTTCAACATGATAATACGGTAATAATAACAGTGTTTGAATGCGCTTCCCAAAGTAGCGCCAATTTATTTTTATCTGCCATTGTATATACCTCAAATTTTTAATATAAATAGGCTTTACGGGGGTTGGTTTGCACGTTATTTGGACGTAACTGGGGACTGCCTGTGAAAACTACACAAAGGGCGTGCAGTTCTTACGTTCAGTCTGTGGAAGGGGCTGTGAAAAGGTTGAAAAACGCTGATCAGGTTAAGGAAGGGAAACCAGGAAGATCGGCAGGCTGAGTGCATCTTGAGGGATGTGACCTGTATCAGTGACCTATAGCACAAGGGTTTACTCCTGAATCAGTGAAAGCTCACTTGTGTTACTTTCAAAACAACAACAAAATCATTTCCTTTCTGTCCTTTCTGTCCCTTGGGTTAGGTGTGGGGAGGATGGAGAGCGAATGAAAGAGATTAGAGTCCGACCTGCATGCCTAAGCAGTAGTGTCCTTTGAGAAGGATCTGTGTCACATTGTGTACATGTAAGAGCCTTCACATTGAGAGGGGTCTGAGCACCTTCCTTAGGATGTGAGATAGAGCTAGATAGCATAGCCACAGGTAGGGACTGGGAGTGCTATTATCTGCTACTGAAGCAGTGGGGGAAAAGGAGAGCCAGGAAATGTTGAATTCAGTGAGGCTCTTGCATTTGGAACATTGAGGAGGCATTTCCAGGCAGAAGTGCCTCATTGTTGGCTAACCTGGCTTTGCTTTACATGGCTTCCAGATGACCTGCCAGTCACAATGGAGTCTCCTGTGGAGGTTACACATCTCAGGTGGTAGCTTATGCTTATAATGTGCTCTAGAAAAGAAAGGCTCCCAAAGACAGAAATCTAGGCTGCCATTCCTGTTACCCATAGGCTTCCAGAAAGCAGATTTTGCCCTCCCTACCAGCAGGTGGCACTGCTGTCTCTGGGAATTCCTGGAGGAGGTGAAACAATGGAGCTGGCAAACCAGTAGCATGTAGCCTCTAGTCTAGAAGATCTTGAGAGGCTTTGTGAGATCTCAGTCAAAGAGAAGCTCAAAGAAAATAGTTGTGAAAGCCAAACTGTTCCTATAAGGTTGGGATAATGGGTGTTGTAAAGACTGAGGGATGGTTGTGGTTACTTTGCTGGTTCTGTTTGTGTGTGTGTGTGTGTGTGTAGTGGATGAGAAGGCAGAATGTAACATAACAATTAGGCATCATAATACAGGGTTTGAAAGCACTTTACATAAACTGGTTAACTGAATGTGAAGTTGAAATCATGATTCAATTAAAATTCCCAATAACTTCATACTTCTGATTCTTTGCTTGTAAAGCTAGTCTACACACATGGGTGGGATTTTGGAAGTATACATGTGACTTTTAAACCTGATCAATATCCAGTAATTACATACCTTGAAGGTAGGGATGAGATTATTAGTAAAAATAATGTTGGTTAATTATTCAGTACACTTTAGTGTTGGCACAAAAGTCAGGTCAAAGTTATTCTCAAATCAGTCTCTTCTAAAACTTGAATCATCTTAGTAACTATGGATTTTCTTAAATTCTGTCTTTTTGAGATTGTATTCACAATCCAAAACGTGAACATCGGTTTTATTGATCTTACGAGCCAGGGTTCATTCATCCATTCTCACTTTTGAAATAACTAGGTGTCTGTTCTTAGAAATGAACTTTGTAAACACGATGTTTGAGGGAGATGGATGTTGTTGCCAGTGATGGGAAGATTACAGTGTATACTGAGGACATCAGCTTTGACCCTGACCCGGGTATAGTATGGGTACCTCCCAGGCTTTACGACCAAAAACATTGGGTGCCCATGGTCCATCTGCAGAACCCACCCACCTGTACGCTGTAGGGAACAGGGACATGCTTTCCTCAGAAATTTGGGGGACGATTCTCCGCCCCCTGCCATGTTCACAGCATGACACCCTGCTGCAAGCAGATACTTGCCCCTCTAAGACTGTAAGGTAGAGCCTGCATCACACACTTGATGATTAGTTTCCTGGACACCTGAGCTGAATTCATACAAGAAAAGTGAATGGACCCCTAAACCGATATACCTGATAACAGCTCTGGCCATCTGGAGACAGGATGCCAGAGCTCCAAATGTGAAAATAATCAAGCTTGCTTACTCGGGCAACCCATTTGGGCATATCAAAACAAAACAAAGCAAGAAGCTATGACACAGTAAACAAACATAAAAAAAAAACTAATACAATAACTTATAGATGGCTCAGAGACGACAGTCCATATCAAGTCACATAAACAGACCATGATCGCCTGAACAAGCTCTCAAAACAAAGAATCAAGGGATCGTCTAGATGAAAGTGCCTTCCTGCATTTACCAGAGGCAGAATACAAAAGATTAATAAACAGAACCCTTTAAGACATTAAGAAGGAAATGAGGCAATGTGCAGAACAAGCCAAGGAAGACACAGATAAAGCAGTTGAAGAATTGAAAAGATTATTCAGGAACATAATGAAAAATTTAATAAGCTGGGAAAATCCATAGACAGACAGCAATCAGAAATTCAGAAGATTAACAATAAAATTACAGAATTAGACAACTCAGTAGAACGTCAGAGGAGCAGAATTGAGCAAGTGGAAGGCAGAATTTCTGAAATTGAAGGAATTGGCACCAATATAGTTGAAGAAAACTCAGATAAAAGAATTTAAAAAAATGAAGAAAACTTAAGAATCATGTGGATCTCTATCAAGAGAAATAACCTACGAGTGATTGGAGTACCAGAACAGGGAGGGATAACAGAAAATACAGAGAGAATCACGGAGGATTTGCTCCAGAAAACTTCCCTGGTATCGTGAAAGATGAGAAGATATCTATCCAAGATGCTTATCGAACTCCACATAAGGTAGATTTTAAAAGAAAGTCATGAACACATAACCAAACTTGCCAAAACCAAAGATAAAGAGAGAATTTTAAGAGCAAGTAGGGATAAACGAAGTCACCTGCAAAGGAGAGTCAATAAGAATAAGCTCAGACTACTTGTCCGAAACTATGCAGGTAAGAAAGCAATGGGATGACTTATCTAAAAAATTGAAGGGAAAAAAATTGCCAGCCAAGAATCACATATCCAGCAAAACTGTCTCAAATATAAAGGTGAAATTAGGACATTTCCAGATAAACAGAAGTTCAGGGAATTCGTAAAAACCAAACCAAAACTACAAGAAATACTGAAGGGAGTCCTTTGGTTAGAAAATCAATAATATCAGGTATCAACCCAATACTAGAATACTGGGTATAGCAATCAGAAGTCAACCCAGATAGGGAAATCACAAAAATAAATCAAGATAAAAAAACGCTCAAAACAGGGAAACAGTGATGTCATTATGTAATAGAAGACAACATTAAAACAATAAAGAGGGACTTTTTTTTTTTTTTTTTTTAGGAAGTGTAGTCATTGATCTTTCATATGGAGAAAAGACAAGGTGATACGAACAAATAAATGTTAGGTTTAAGTTTATAAAAACAGAGGTAAATAATAAGGTGACCACAAAGGAGACAAACTATCCTACACATGAAAAGAAAATACAAGAAAAAAAACAAATCAACAACAACAAATAGGAGAAAAGGACAATATATAAAGATACTCAGGACATAAAATTAAGTGGGAAAAAGAAACTGACAACAGCACTGAAAAAAAGACATCAAAATGATAGCACTAAATTCATACCTATTCATAATTATGCTGAATGTAAATGGCCTAAATGCACGTATAAAGAGGCAGAGAGTGGCAGAATGGATTAGAAAACACAATCTGTGTATCTGTTGCCTCTAAGAGTCATACTTTAGGCTTAGAGACAGAAACAAAAACTTAAAGGATGGAAAAAAAGCATATCATGCGAACAACAATTAAAAAACAGCAAGAGTGTCAGTATTAATTTCTGACAAAGTAGACTTTAAAGTTAAATCCATCATAAAGGATAAGGAGGGCTACTATATAACGATAAATGGGACAATATACCAAGAGGATATAACCATACTATTTGTGCACCCAATGACTGGGCTGTACGATACATAAAACAAACGCTACCAGCATTGAAAAGTGAGATAGACAGCTCCACAATAATAGTAGGAGATATCAACACACCACTTTCAGTGAAGGACAGGACATCCAGAAAAAAGCTCAGTAAAGACACGGAAGATCTAAATGCCACAATAAACAAACTTGATGTCATAGACGTATACGGAACACTCCACCCAACAGCAGCCAAGTGTACTTTCTTTTCTAGTGCACATGGAATATTCTCTAGGATAGACCATATGTTAGGTCATATAGCAAGCCTTAGCAGAATTCAAAACATTGAAATATTACAAAGCACCTTCTCTGACCATAAGGCCATAAAAGTAGAAATCAATAGCAGAAAAAGGAGGGAAAGGAAATCAAACACTTGGAAATTGAACAATACCCTCCTCAAAAAAGACTGGATTATAGAAAACATTAAGGATGGAATAAAGAAATGCATAGAGTCCAATGAGAGTGAGAACACTTCCTATCAGAAACTTTGGGACACAGCGAAAACAGTGCTCAGAGGTCAACTTATATCAATAAATGCACACAAAGAAAAAGAAGAAAGGGCCAAAATCAAAGAATTATCCCTAAAACTTGAACAAAAAGAGAACAAACAAACCAACAAAAAATCCTCAGGCAGTGAAAGAAAACAAATAATAAAAATTAGAGCAGATGCGAAATAGAAAATAGAAAAACAATCGAAAGAATTAACAAGATCAAAAGCTGGTTCTTTAAAAAAATCAACGAAATTGAAAAACCATTGGACAAACTCACAACAGAAAAATAGAAGAGGAAGCAATTAACCCAAATAAGAAACGAGATGGGCCATATCACAACAGATCCACCTGAAATGAAAAGAATCATATCAGATTACTATGAAAAATTGTACTCTAAGAAATTTGAAAACCTAGAAAAGATGGATGAATTCTAGAAACACATTACCTACCTAAACTAACACAGACGTCGAACAACTAAATAGACTCAGAACGAAAGAAGAGATTGAGTTCTACCAAACTTTCAGAGAAGAGTTAACACCACTACTACTAAAGGTATTTCAGAGCATAGAAAACAATGGAATACTGCCAAACTCATTCTATAAAGCCAGCATATTCCTGATACCAAAACCAGGAAAAAACACGACAAAAGAAGAAAACTCCAGACATATATCCCTAATGAACTTAGATGCAAACATCCTCAACAAAATTCAAGCCAATAGAATTCAACAACATATCAAAAAAATAATTCACCATGACCAAGTGGGATCCATACCAGGTATCCAGGGATGGTTCAACATTAGAAAAACAATTAATGGAATCCGTGATATAAATAAAAGACAAGGATCACGTGATTTTACCAATTGATGCAGAAAAGGCATTTGACAAAGTTCAACACTCATTCATGATGAAAACTCTCAGCAAAATAGGAATAGAAGGCAAATTCCTCAACATAATAAAGGGTATTTATACAAAGCCAACAGCCAACATCACTGTAAATGGAGAGAGCCTGAAAGCATTCCCATTGAGATCGGGAACCAGACAAGGATGCCCTTTATGACCACTGTTATTGAACATTGTGCTGGATGTCCTAACCAGAGCAATTAGGTTAGATAAAGAAATAAAGGGCATCCAGATTGGCAAAGAAGAAGTCAAAGTATCTCTATTTGCAGATGACATGATCTTATACACAGAAAAGGCTAAGGAATCCTCCAGAAAACTACTGAAACTAATAGAAGAGTTCAGCAGAGTATCAGGATAGAAGATAAACATACAAAAATCAGTTGGATTCCTTTACATCAACAAAAAGAACCTCGAGGAGGAAATCACCAAAGCAATACCATTTATGCTAGCCCCCAAGAAGATAAAATACTTAGGAATAAATCTTAGCAGAAATGTAAAAGACTTATACAAAAAAAACTACAAAACACTTCTGCAAGAAACCAACAGACACCTACATAAGTGGAAAAACATACCTTCCTCATGGATAGAAAGACTTAACATTGTAAAAACGTCTTTTCTATCAAAAGCGATCTGTAGATTTAATGCAAGTCCAATCCAAACTCCAAAGACATTTTCTAAATGAGATGGAGAAACAAATCACCAACTTCATATGGAAGGGAACGAGACCTCGGATATGTAAAGCATTACTGAAAAAGAAGAACATAGTGGGAGGCCTCACTCTACCTGATTTTAGAACCTATTATACCACCACAGTAGTCAAAACAGCCTGGTACTGGTACAACAACAGATACATAGACCAATGGAACAGAATTGAGAATCCAGACATAATTCCATCCACAGATGAGCAGTAGATATTTGACTAAGACCCAAAGTCAGTTAATTGGGGCAAAGACAGTCTTTTTAACAAATGGTGCTGGTATGACTGGATATCCATCTCCAAAAAAAGGAAAGAAGACCCATACCTCACACCATGCACAAAAATGAACTCAAAATAGATCAAAGACCTAAATACAAAATTTAAAATGATAAAGATCATGGAAGAAAAAACAGGGACAACGCTAGTAGCCTTAATATATGGCATAAACCGTATACAAAATATTACTAACAAAAAAGAAGAAAAACTAGATCACTGGGAGTTCCTGAAAATCAAACGCCTATACTCGTCCAAAGACTTCACCAAAAGCGTGAAAAGATTATCTACAGACAGGGAAAATGTTTTTAGCTATGACATTTCTGATTATTGCCTGATCTCTAAAATCTACATGATACTACAAAAATTCTACAAAAAGACAAGTAACCCAATTAAAAAATGGGCAAAAGATATGAACAGACACTTCACGAAAGAAGACATTCAGGAAGCTAACAGGTACATGAGGAAATGCTCAGGATCATTAGTCATTAGAGAAATGGAAATCAAAAATACAATGAGATTCCATCTCACTGCAACAAGGGTGGCATTAATCCAAAAAACACAAAATAATACATGCTGGAGAGGTTGTGGAGAGACTGAAACATTTCTACACTGCTGGTGGGATTGTAAAATGGTACAGCCATTTTAGAAATCTATTTGGCAGTTCCTTAAAAAGCTAGAAATAGAGCTACCATTGGATGTAGCAATCCCACTCCTTGGAATATATCCTAGAGAAATAAGATTCTTTACATGAACAGATATATGCACACACATGTATACTGCAGCACTGTTTACCATAGCAAAAAGATGGAAGCAACCAAGTTGCCCATCAACGGATGAATGGATAAATAAATTATGGTATATTCACACAATGGGAACATTTCATAACATGGAGGCATTTTGCTGGAAGGCATTACACTGAGTGAAATTACTCAGCTGGAAAAGGACAAATATTGTATAAGACCACCCACTATTATAAGAACTTGAGAAATAGTTTAAACAGAGAAGAAAATATTCTTCGATGGTTATGAGAATGGGGAGGCAGGAGGGGTGGGAGAGAGGTATTCACTGATGAGATAGTAGATAAGAACTACTTTAAAATGAAGGGAAAGACAACACACAATACAGGAGAGGTCAGCACACTGGAGTAAACCAAAAGCAAACAAGTTTTCTGAATAAACTGAATGATTCGAAGGCCAGCGTAGCAGGGGCGGGGGTCTGGGGACCATGGTTTCAGGAGACGTCTAAGTCAATTGGCATAAAATCTATTAAGAAACCATTCTGCATCCCACTTTGGAGAGTGGCATCTGGGGTCTTAAATGCTAGCAAGCGGCCATCTAAGATGCATCAATTGGCCTCAAGCCACCTGGACCAAAGAGAATGAAGAACACCAAGGACACAAGGTAATTACAAGCCGAAGAGGCAGAAAGGGCCACAGAAACCAGAGACTACGTGAGCCTGAGACCAGATGAACTAGATGGTGCCCAGCTACAGGTGATGACTGCCCTGACAGGGAATACAACAGGAAACCACTGAGGGAGCAGGAGAGCAGTGGGATGCAGACCTCAAATTCTCATAAAAAGACCAGACTTAATGGTCTGACTGAGGATAGAAGGACCCCTGGTGGTCATGGCCCCCAGACCTTCTGTTGGCCTAGGACAGGAATCATTCCCAAAGCGAAGTCTTCAGACATGGTTTGGACTAGACAATAGGATGGAGAGGGATGCTGGTGAGGAGGGAGCTTCTTGGATCAGGTGGACACTTGAGACTATGTTGGCATCTCCTGCCTGGAGGGGAGATAAGAGGGTAGAGGGGGTTAGAAGATGGCGGAATGGACGTGAAAAGAGAGAATGGAGGGAGGGAACGGACTGTCTCAGTGAGGGCAGAGTAACTGGGAGTATGTAGCAAGGTGTATAGAAGTTTTTGTGAGTGACTGGATTTGTAAACTTTCACTTAAAACACAATGAAAAATGCAAATACACTTAACAACTAAAAAAAATTAATAATGGATATGCAAGTATTGATTTCCATTTACCATACCGTGTTCAATAGGTACTCCTTCCTAATTTCACGAAGACACTTTTAGATTCACTTTTCTTTGTTGGAGATGACATGCGTGGTAAGTGGCTCCCCTCTTTTCCACTCTGATTTGGTTTCCAGATACTCTGTGCCTTTCTGATTTATGACTTGGGAGTTTTTGACTCCTGTCTTTCACGTCAGTCATCCTACATCTCATGTTCTTCTATAAGCGCCTGGGACCCACCATCATCTCAGAGGTGCAAAATAATTTACATGCCAGGAATTGAAAAAAAAAAAAACAAACGTTAGATTCTTTTGCCTTCAGGTTCCGCCGCAGAAACCAGTGTTCCTCTTCAGCGAATTCATTTTTTCCCTTTACTATTTCCTACCCCATGTTCTCTCTTTTTCTGATTGTCCCCAAATAGGAATGACTCAGAATTTGTATACATTGGAAACAAAATCTCATTTTTGCCAGAAAGGAAGGAAATTTGTGTTTAAGTGACATTTTGAATACATAGGACGTAACTTTCTTAGGGCTCACTGTGTTTTGAAGCTCATTCCCCTGAAAAATCCCTTGATGTGTACCCTGGGACAGCTTGCCTCTAATTAGGACCCTGGTGGCCTTTCTTGGTGAATTTCACCTTCTGGGACCTTTTTGGGTATGGGCCAGAATCATATTTGTTCTAGCTTTAGTGAAGAATAACAATGCCTTTTCTTTAGGAGGTTATTATTGAGCTTATTTAATGACAGAAAAAAGGCAAGTGATTGCATTCTAATCCGACCACACTACTAAGTTACTGACTGAGAGATTTTGGAGGCATCAGTGACTTCTCTGAATTTGTTTCCTTGTCTTAAATATGAGGGAGGGGGGGAGTAACTCCTTAAATTCTTGCCATTCTCCAAACCCTGTGACTGTCAAATTCTATCTGATGCTCATACTAAACACATCCTAAAACTGCTGGCTAGTTGGGAATTCATTTATAATCAACTAAAGTCAGGACCAGGAAAATTATTCTTTATTTCTACAAATCACTTTGTGGTTTACAAAAATATTCTCTAACTCTTTATCCCTTTTTACTCTCTTTTCTGTTCCTCTGAGGCCAGCAGCATTGACATCACCTGGGAACTTCCCAGAAAAGCACAATCTCAGACCTCACCGTGTCCTCCTGAGTTAGAATCTACATTCTACCAAGATGCTGAGGTGATGTGCACACACAGGGAGTCTGAGAACTGCTGCTCTCATTCTGAGTCTCCTAATACGGCCGCAATGAGTCGGAACCAATTCACCAGCACCTAACAACAGTGACAACAGTGACACTCAGAGGAGGGCAGGGTATTTTACAGATGAGGAAATCAAGACTCAGAGTTGTTAAGTAACTAAGTCAAGGTTACTGTGCTTGTGTCTTCTCCAAAATTTCTTGCTCTAAACCTAATGCAGCCAGAATGCTCATTAGAAGTGAGGCTAGCAAAACTTCATCTCACGTACTTTGGACTCGTGATCAGGTCCAACCTCTGAAGAACATCATGCTTGGAAAAATAGAGGGTCACCGAAAAAGAGGAAAACCCTCAATGAGATGGACTGACACAGTGACTGAAACAGTGAGTTCTAACACAGCAACTACTGTGAGGATAGCACAGGACTGGGCAGTGTTTCATTCTGTTGTACATAGGGTCTCTGAGACTCAGAGCACCTAACAACAACAACAAACCTAATGCTGTCTTCTTGGTTGGGCTGGAGTTATTAAGGTATCGCAAGTAGGATGTGTACCCTGAGTACTGCTTGAGGAAGGGCTCTAATGAGCAGTTTCTATTGGCCATCGAAGTTTCCATTGCCAGTTGTGAGATCATTCAGCAATTTAAAACTAATTGCCATAGGCACTAATTTTTCTAGACAGGCCCCTACTCTTGGATGCTCAGATAGAGTCATTCTTGGCTAATTTGATGGCACTTATTACAAGTAGGCTAAAGACAAAAGGTTAGAGCGCCTCAGGAAGTCAATTGAAAGAATATGCCTTTCTCATTTGAGTCTACCTTCTGTGATTTTTTGGGAAAAAATTGTCACCTGCTGTGATGAAGTGTGCTTTCCATTAGACGAACTGGGAGGAAGCTGGCTAAAGCTCTTTAGGTGGATATGTTCAACTGGACTGTAAACATCCTGTCTTCCTCAGGGTCATAAGACCCTTCCAACCTCCCTTTGGAACCTTTCACTCAGGCATGACAAGTGTCTATTATCATCTGACTAAATTTGAGGCACTAGATTTAAAAGACACAGACAGGGCTGGAAGGTGGAGTGTGGGTAAGTGTGAGAAACTGTTCACACAGAACACCCTTGTTCTCCAAACGGTATTGCCAATCATGCTACTTGATGGCTCCAGGGGCCTCAAATCATCCCCTGTGCTGCTTCTTCACAGCTTGACTAAAATATTTTTATGTCCAAATACATTTCTACTTCAATCTCTTAGCTCTCCTCCAACTTCCCAGGGAAGTGTGGAAATTCTTACTTGCTGCAGCACATAAAGTTTATCACAAGCTTCAAGGAGGTTTAAAGTTTTAGGGTCTCTTCCTAAAACTTTGTCACTTAAGTGTCCACACTGGTAGACCAGCATAACATTAGAGCTTAGGATTGACTGAGGTGAGTGTTCAATTAAAGAGAAACAAGCAGAAATATTGAGGAGATTCAGAACTGTTG
This sequence comes from Loxodonta africana, assembly GCF_030014295.1. NCBI lineage: Eukaryota > Metazoa > Chordata > Mammalia > Proboscidea > Elephantidae > Loxodonta > Loxodonta africana. The sequence continues at coordinate 17,159 of NW_026975566.1, forward strand.
CCAGGGTCTCTATGCCTTTAATTAAATAAGGTTCTTGCCTCTCACTGGTCAAGAATGAGCAGGTAAGGCACACCAGCAAAGCGTTACTGAAGAGGCTTGCAAGCAGAGGTAAGGAAGGCCTAGGCAATGCTTACCACCCGTCTCACAGAACGAAGGACTTGCACGGGCTTTTAAATACTTCAGTGTGAAAAAGGTTCATGTTTATTCAGAGGCACAGGCGGGGTTTTCCAGTAACTAGCCAGTTTTGGGTGGGGATAGGCTACCGAAGGTGCACGCGCAGCTGCTTTCTAAGATGGCTCCTGTCCCACAGGCCTCTGGAATTCATACTAGGACTTATGGGGTGTCATGCCTGCGCAGTCTCTCACTCTGAGTTGGATTCCCCAGCTGCGGCTGCCGCCCTTCACAGCCCCTGGTGAAAGGTCACACAGCGGTCACAGGTGGATGTTCGACGCATGTCTCTGGGGCTCATTTCATCTGGTTGCTTCTGAGAGACAACTTTAAAGAAGTTCGTGGGCTAGTTTCTGATACCCTGCCCCATTGTTCTGGGGAATGTCTTTGTTTGTGTGCCCTGGCCCATTTCCTGTTACTCTGTCACTTTGTTTATGTGAATTGCAGATTTGGGGGCCCCTCTGTTCTCTTAGATCTTTGGATCCAGAAGTACAAGGAATGACAAAACACTCTTGTTGACTCCAGTAAACAACCAGGAACTCATATCAAGAAAGGCATCTTGTCTCCCACTAGTACCCACAGGAGCTATATGGAAGACACTGGACATTTGTACATTGGACAGAGCTTTCAAAGCAGCCCTCTCATACTTCTTGGCAGCATTCTCTGGGCTCACCAGTGTGCTAATACGGCAGACAGGAGGGCCGCCACAAAGCTATGCTGGTCAGGACTATATAACCCCTTCTGGAAGATCTCAGGTTGCTACTGAGAATCAGAAAATAACTAAGTGATATGCTTCCTTCTTTCCGCACCCTGGCCAACTTCTCCATCTACCACAGAACTCAGAACTTGAACACACACAACACCCTTCAGGGTTTATCCCCTAGGATGTTCTACCCCACAAATTTAACTCATATATGCTCTTTGCAGGCTTGTCAGTGAGTCACGAAAAATAGGGTTTGGAGAAAAGTATGTGGAGCTGCAACAGACTCTCAGAGTTGGAAGCAACAAATCTGTGAAAGTGCCTCAATAGTGTTGACCACATAATAGGTACTCAATAAAAAAATTTTTTTTTTTTTTTGGTCTCTTCTTCTAGTTCACAATGTACCTGAGGTGTAAGTCATTCTGGACAACTCTGCTAGAAGCTTCTTTTCTTATAATGAACATAAATACATTTCTCTGAGCCATGAGTCAAGAACTGACTTGATGGCAACTGGTTACTGGTTAGCTTCCCCTTATTATATTTACTCCTGGAGCCTTTACAGAATAACATTTATCTCTTTTTGCACGTAAAACATTCAAAAGCAGCCATTTCGTTTCCTAAATATTCAATACAACGATCCCCAAGTTTTCAACCAATCTGTTTATGGCCTGATTTTGAGGCCTTCATCATCCTGTTTACTCCCTGTAAATACACTCTTGTCTTTCTCCCTCCTGAAAGGTAACCAGGAATTGAACACTATGCTGTGTGGGGAGGGGGTGGGGGGAAGGAGGCAGCAGCTAAGTCTTCACTAAAATACACTTTCTCCTTCTTCCATAGTAGTTGGGTGCATGGCTACTCAGCTAGAGATGACATTTCCCAGCCTCCCTTGCAGCTAGATATTGTCATGGAGCATAATAGAATGAGCAGAAACATATATCCACTAGTGAATACCTGCTGCCATCAAGTTGATTCCAACTCATAGCGACCCTATAGGACAAAGTAGAACTGCCCATAGGGTTTCCAAGAAGCAGCTGGTGGATTCAAACTGCCAACCTTTTGGTTAGCAGCCAATCTCTTAATAACTATGGTTTAAAACCACTGCCGCTGAGTCGATTCCGACTCATAGCGACCCTAGAGGACAGAGTAGAACTGCCCCATAGAGTTTCCAAGAAGCGTCTGGCGGATTCGAACTACCGACCTTTTGGTTGGCAGCCATAGCACTTAACCACTTAAACTATGGTTTAGCAGTCTCATTTTCTAGTCATCTCAGGAGTTTTAGATATATTTCTGAACTCGTTTTAGACTATCTACGAGATTTTCTATAATCTCTTCACCAGTTTGGATCTTAGTCTCTCAGTATTCCCATTCCAAAGTCTTAAGAGAAAGTCCAATTGGGCCAGCTCAGCCAACAGAGTCATAGGTTAGGTGTCCACTCTGGTTCAACCATCTGTGGCCAAGATGACAGAGTCCTGAGATAAAACTATGACACCCTAAATTCACATCTTCGAGTCATGATGAGAGGCAATTTCAGATAAACGCATGGGGCTAAGCATAAACTCCTAATCACACAGTTTCTGGAACTGCAAAGTCAAGGACCAGATCTTAGGTTATGCATGCATACCTAAGCACTGACAACTGAGGAGCCGGTGTGCAAAACTGCCCTGCTCACTTGTGGTAAATCGTTATAGGGGTGGCCTCCAGTGAACAAAACCTCCTGGTATTTGCACCCTTGTGTAGCCCCCTCCCACACTGACTCTAGACTTGATCATGTGACTTGCTTTGGCCAATGAGACATTAGCAAAATGATGCCAGCAGAGGCTTGATTAGTGCGTGCATATTGGGGCTTGTCCTCTTGAAATATTCCTTCTTGGAAGCTAAATGCCATGGTATGAAGAAACTTGCGCTACATTACCAAATGGTGAGAGGTATTAGAGGATGAGAGGCCATCTTAGATGTCCTAGTCCCAGCCGGGCTTCCAGCTAAATGTAGCCCATGAGTGACCTCAGCTACACCATGCGCAACAAAACCACTCAGTTGATACTAGTCAGTCCACAAAATCATGAAAAGTAATAAATTCCTGTTCTTTTAGGTCACAAAGATTTGTGGTATTTTATAAAATAAATTCTTTAGATAACTGAACTTTTCTACATAACTGAAATACCTCCCCTCTCTAAAATCTCCTTGGCTACAAAACCCATCTGGAAATCCAGGTGTCTGGCCCAGGACTCTTGGAGAAAATGTTCTGACAGTGGAAATGTAGCCAAAGGACCCTTGAAATGGGATCCTGAGATGTCTTCCTTTCCTCCTGTCTTCCTGAAAACAAATCCTGAAAAATAAAAAAGAAATCCTTAAACAACAAGGCATAAGAATGTTCCATAACTAGCCAGGTAAGACCAAGTTCTCAAACAGTGCCCTACACTTCCCTGTTACATAATTTCTTTCCTCCTCAATAAATACATCAACATTAAGGAAAGGCTGTGACTCTTTCTAGTTCTCCTGAAACACCAAGAAAGAAAACTCTCATTGAATGTCTCCTGTTCTCTTGATCAGTTTCCTGTGAGCTGGCCCAATGTATGGTGGGTTGTATGGCCTTAAAGCTAATGAAAAAAAAAAAAAAATTCTGGTTAATGCCAGAGAGATTACCCAGAGAGATAAAATTCACCATCTCCTGAGGTCATTAAAAACAGTGGGTACGATGTCTCAGGAGTCCCTGGGTGGTGCAAACAATTAAGTGCTTGATGCTAACTGAAAGACTGGCAGTTCAAACCCACTCAGAGGTACCTTGAAAGATAGGCCTGGTGATCTGCTTCAGAAAGGCCACAGTCTTGAAAACCCTGTGGAGAACAGTTTTACTCTGCATATACTGGGCCATCATGAGTCGCAGTTTCACAAGACATCCCCGTTAATTGGCCTAATAACATGTTTAGTGCTTCTTTTCTACCTCCTGGTTCCTTGCATAGTGCCTGGGTTCTTAAAAGCTTCCAAGTGGTCATCCAAGGCACAACAATTGGTCTCTATTCGCCTAGAGCAACAGAGGAAGAAGTAGAATAAGGAACAGGAGGAGATATGGAATGTGTTGCTAACTGCCTCCATGAATAACTGGTGGGGCAGTGGTTAAGAGCTCAGCTGCTAACCAAAAAGGTTGGCAGTTGAAATCTACCAGCCACTCCTTGGAAACCCTATGAGGCAGTTCTACTCTGTCCTACAGGGTTGCTATCAGTCAGAATAGACTTGAGGGCATCAGGGTTGGTTTTTTTTTTTTCGGTTGCCATGAGACCATAAGAACTGGATGGTACCCAGCTACTATGACCAAACATTTTGAGCAAAAAATCTATAGAAGAATCCTGATCAAAACAGGGTAAATGCAGGAAAAAAAAAGTTACCGTCCAGTTGATTCCGACTCATAGTGACCCTATAGGACAGAGTAGAACTGCCCCATACGGTTTCCAAGGACCACCTGGTAGATTTGAACCACAGACCTTTTGGTTAGCAGCAAAGAATTTAAAATTTAAAATGCAGAAAAGAATTTAAAATTCTCATGGAATCCAGACCTTCTGGAGCCATGGAGGCTGAATGAATCCCTGAAACTAATGCTCCGAGATAATCTTTAAACCTTAAACCAAAAAAAATCTCCTGAAGTCTTCCTAAAACTGAACAATAGTCTAGCTTAACTAGTAAAAAATGTCTGCTTTGAGCATTGTGCTCTTTGAAGGACTATATGGGATCAAAGTAACAAAAGCAACTCAAAAGATTAGATAGGAACTTTAGGGGGCAGTGAGATTATGTTAATGTGGGAGGAACAACTCAGAAACGAAAAGGAGAGTGAGAAGAGTTACATAACTCAAAGAACGTAATCAATGTTACTGAATTGTGGTGAATGGGTGTATGTTTTGCTGTACATATTCTCAAGAACAATATAAAATTTTAAAAATGATATTGTGGTCCCAGGAAGTATGGATGGGGCACACTGACCATATCAGACATGGTAGATCAGTGTTGTTATAGTCATTCTACTTTTGTAAAAACAAATACACCCTATGCAATAATAAAAAAATAATAGGGGGAAAAAAAAAAGAATGTAACCAATGTCATTAAGTAATATGTGTGAAACCTGTTGAATTGGAATCACCAAAAATATATTATTTAAAAAATAAATCTCTTTTGTTTTTAAGCACCAAAATTTGAGGTTATTACTACAGCAGAATCTAGCCCATCCTAGCTAACACCCTCTCCCTCCCATGATCTGTGCCACCCGTGCTTTTGATGAGTAAACCTTATATCTCATCCAATGGACGGAAAACAACAGGCTCCATGTGCAAAAAGAAGGCTCCGCTGTTTTGTTTATTTCTTAATGAATTCAGGCTATTTCCTAATGATTAGTGCTTCACCTCTCCTGGAAACAATTTATCCTTTAAGTAATTTATTCTAGATTCTCACCTGAGGGCCATAGCAAGCTCTATAGTCTTCCTTCTTCCCCTTTCTGAAAAGTATACTTCTCTGTCTCTAGTTTTCAGGCATCTCTCTCTTTAATTCCACAAGTCCTAAAAACATAAAAGGGTTTTAGAGGCTTCATTTTCAGGTTCTTACAACCTTAGGACACAATTCATTCAAGTCAAAAACAGAAAGTTTCTTTTAATCATAATCAGCCTTTCTGGATTTCATTTCCCTCATTTGGTTACCTCTCACTATTTTGCTTTAACCCAAAGGCTGACCGTTTATGAACATGGCCAGCCAGAGGAATCCTTTTCTTCAGATGTCTCTTTCATGTCTTTCTACACTGGGCTAGTCTCACTGTCCCCTGTTATTCATCACTGCTTAACACTCATTCAACAAACATTTCCCAAGTGCCTACTATGTTTCCTTGGAAACTCGATGGGGCAGTTCTACTCTGTCCTACAGGGTCACTATGAGTCGGAAGCCACTCGACGGCAGTGGGTAGTGGAACTATGTTTTAAGAAAATGCTTGGTGTGGGATATGATCTCTGCCCTCAAGGAAGTTACCTTAAAAAATGTCAAGTAGACACTAGACAAGTGGGTAAGAGCCACAACACAAGGGGTCTGGAATATCCTACATAAGTAGCATAAGAAAGTGCCTAAGAGCATAAACTAAAACCAGACAGTCCTGGGTTTAAATCTAGGTCTCAATTTCCGCATCTGTGCAACCAGGAAAGTAGCAAAGGACTGTTCAAAGAATAAAATCAGACAACACAAGTGTAAAAATGGCATGGCGGGGCATCTGACCTCGTCTAACTTCACATACGAGAAGGAGAATCAAAATCAACAGCCCATGCTGGTTCTTACAAGGCAGGAATCAGACATGCCTCCACCTTTCAACCAATTATGACAGCAACCGTCCCTCCCATGGCACTCTCTACTCTCTGCTGGGTTTAATAATTTGTTGCAATGACCACAAAGAACTCACAGACAATACTCATAATTATGGAGTTTATTAGGGAAGTAACAGGTTACAATTCAGGTTCAGGAATGCTCAGGATACAGTTCTTTGATCAGGACAGCCTCTTCTCAGTGTCTTTGCAGGCACATCTTTCTCTGGCCCCTTGGCCTCTGCCCTATTCAGGTAAGTGTTACAAAGCTCTTTTAGCTCTGCCGATAAGTAGCCGGAGGCACTCCACTCTGCCAGTAAGCCTCCAGTCCAAAGGTGCTCAACTCTCTTGCTCTGTGGCTTGGGAAGCCCACTTCGCCGTCTCCTGCCAGTCTCCCGGTTCTGCTGCCTCTGCTGCCACCATTTCTCTGCGGCTGTTTCTCACCATCTCTGGTGTCACAGCTCTCTGTCTGTCTCCTGAATCTAGGAGGATCTCAGCACAAGGATCCCGGGTCCAAAGGATGCACTCCACTCTTGACTCTTCTTTCCTGGTGGTGTTGAAATCCTCTCTTCCCACCTCCGGGATGGCTCATTTTAAGCCTAGTCAGATGGAAAAACCGACCAATCCCCTCATTAGGGCTGCATACACCTATCTGCATGGTTGTACCCCCACAAGGTGCCATGCGCCTTATTTATATTATTAGCAAACTTGCCAATCCCTTTGGTGGGTCACAAGCACCTCATTTGCATAGTCTCACCCAGTCATTTGGTAGGAGTTACAAAGACCATGCTACAAGGGCCATATTTATTCACTGCACCACAATAAGTTATGCACTTAGCTATATTTAATGCCACTATTATCATGAAGGTGATGGCCAATAATTGAAAATTTAACCATGGGTGTGACTCTTCAAATTTGTATCTCAGAAATATTAAGAATTGAATACACTAACAAGAAAGAACAAAGAGTCAGCCTAAAGTCCAGAAAGGCAATTAAGAGGCTGATGCAGTAGTCAATGGTTCAAATAAGAACCTGAACCACAGCAGAAGGGATGAAAGCAGAGGAACGATTTCTAGGATACTAAGACAGAATTAACAGAACTTAGTAATCAAGTGACTATGGGAGGGTGATGGAAGGAGGAGTTAAGAACGCCTTGTGAATTTATGACTTCTGGAACTGAGCAGATGATAGCACCATTCACCAACGAGGCAAACACATAGAGTAACAGAATTTTCGGGGAAAGGAAGACGATAAATTTAATTTCAAGCACACGAAATCTGAAGATGCCATGAAACATTATAAGGGGGTAGTGGCGGTTCAGGGGTAGAATTCTTGCCCTCCATGCAGGAGACACAGGTTTGATTCCAGGCCAATGCATCCCATGTGCAGCTACCGCCTGTCTGTCAGCGGAGGCTTGTGTGTTGCTATGATGCTGAATACGTTTCAGTGGAGCTTCCCGACTAAGACGGACTAGGAGGAAAAGCCTGCCGATCTGCAACTCATCATGGGGACGGGACGGCACAAGACCAGGCAGCATTTCATTCTGTTGTGGATGAGGTCTCCGTAAGTCAGGGTGGAATGCTAGCAACTTGACTCAATGGCCACTAACAACCATGACTAATGGCCTTTGAGCATCTTTTCATATGCTTATTGCCCATTTGGATAGTTCTTTAATGAAATGTCTAGTCAAGTCCTTTGCCCATTTTTTAACTGAGTTGTTCGTCTTTTTGTTGTTGAGTTGTTGCTGTTGTTCTTGCTGTCAGCTGTTGTTGAGTCCGCCTCTGATTCATGGAGACTCCATGCACAACGGAATAAAATACTGCCTAGTCCTACACCACTCACATGATCGGCTGCAGAATGGACCGCTGTGATCCATGGGGTTTTCATTAGCTGATTTTTCAGAAGAAGATTACCACCGGCCTTTCTTCTTAGTTCATCTTAGTCTGGAAGCTCCACGGAAACCTATTCAGCGTCATATTCAGCAAATCTCCACTGACAGACAGGGGTCTCCCACATCGAGGTGGAGAATTTTACCACTGAGTCACCACAGATAAAATCCAAACCCGTTGCCATCAAGTTGATTCTGACTCATAGCGATTCTATAGGACAAAGTAGAACTGCCCCACAGGGTTTCCAAAGAGTAAGTGGATTCGAACACCGGCCTTTTGGTTAGCAGCCTTAGCTCTTAACCACTGTGCCTTAATATATATTCTGGATATTACATGCTTCCCAAATATTTTCTCCCATTCTGTAGGTTGTTTCTTCACTTCCTTGATAAATTTCTCTGATGCACAGAAGCTTTTAATTTTGATGAAGTCCAATTTATCTATTTTATCTTCTAGTGTTCATGCTTTTGGTGCCATATGTAAGAATCCACTGTCAAAAACTAGGTCCTGAAGCATTACCCCTATTCTAAGAGTTTCATGGTTTTAGTTTTTACACTTAGTCATTGATCCATTTTGGTTTAATCTTTATATATGGTATGAGGTATGAGTCAAACTTCAATCTTGTGGATAGAGAGATCCAACGGTCCCAGCATCTTTGTTGAAGAGACTGTTTTTTCCCCCACTGAAGGGACTTGGCACCCTAGTTCAACACCAGTTGCCCACAGATACATGCGTTTATTTCTCCCAATTCTAGCCTGTTGCTCTATATCTCTATCTGTATACTGGTACCAGACTGTTTGGATTACTATAGCTTTATAGTACATTTTGAAACAGAAGTGTGAGTCCTCCTACTTTGTTGTTCTTTTTCAAGATTGCTTTGGCTATTGGGGGCTCTTTGCAATTCCATATGAATTTGAGGATTGGCTTTTCTACTTCTGCAATAAAGACTATTGGCATTTTGACAGGAATCATGTTGAATCTCTAGGTCACTTTGGGTACTATTTCTATCTTAACAATATTAAGCCTTCCAATCCAATAAGTGTCTTTCCCTTTATTCAGATCTTCTTTAATTTCTTTCAATGATGTTCTTCTACAGTTTTCAGCGTACACTGTTTTCACCTTCCTGGTTAAATTAATTCCTTGGTATTGTATTATTTAAGATATCATTGAAAATGGAATTGTTTTCTAAATTTCCTTGTCAGATTGTTCATTGCTTTTAGCTAGCAGCTGCGTCCTTAACCATTGCACCATCAGGACTCCTTAAGTCAAGGTAATCCTGATTAATTTTATACAGATTAAAAAAAAAAAATCTGTGAAGTCTCTTCTCTAAATTACCTTCAGTAAGGTTCTCATAAATGTTCCCCACAATTAACTTTCATAGTACCTACCAACAATTTACTCAAACACAGAGTTAGTTCATAGAAACAAATAAACTATTACTTCTATTTCTTTATGGTTGGGTAAATCTGTAGTGTTATCAGTAATTAAAATACTCCTATTGTACCCCCACTTATACTTTGCAATCTCTTTCATTTAAGGTGTTTACTAAACCTAATCTTGTTTGTCTAATTAAGATTCCCATTAAGATAACGCTTAGGGTCACTATGAGCCAGAATCCAACAGTTTCAGACAATGCTTGTTCCACAATTACTTGCAGTTCACAGTTCAGTATTTTTTATTCATCATTTTCTGAAATTCTTTTCTTTTTCTTCCGGATATAATTATCCACTCATTTGCTCTGCAGGTAACACTTTCTTTAGCCATATGAACTCAAAATGTAACCATCAATTTAAATTCCGTCATGTATTTTATACGTTAAAAGTATATTCAAGTCTTAAATGAAAGGCCAAAACTTTCCTTCAAAGCCCAATTCAATCGCCTCATCTATGGCAGACTAGGCTAACAAGAGACACAAACTGACGTTCAACAATATCTGAGGGACAACTCTTAGGAGACTATCTGGTTTAAAAACGGTTGTTAAGAGGACCCTTCCACATGTACAGATTACTGAGTTCCTCAAAGAAGTCTGCTCATGTGGGTTGTATCTACTAATGTTTACTGTACTCCAAATTGAAACTAAACATTTTTTAAAACTATTTTTAAATTCATTTCATAATAAAATATCATTTACCTATTAACAGAAATAAATTTTCTATGAAAAGAATTACCTTCAAAAGAATTTTGTGAAAAGAGTAGCACAGTTTCACATCTTTACAAAACTCTTTAATGTCTCAAAAGAAAAAAGTTGGTGTCTCATAGCCATTTCTTCATTTAATGTGTTGAAATAAACTGTCTTCATTCAAGAACATGCAGAAAATCTCTACTCACACAAAACAGCCTTTTCAGATTGTGGATATTCTTCTTTGGTAGGACATTAAAACTTGACCAATAGAAAACATATTATACAGCTACAGCAATCAAAACGGTCTGGTACTAGTGTAACAACAGACACACAAATCAGTGGGATAGAATTGAGAGTCCAGAAATAAATCCACACATCTGTGATCAACTGATTTTGGATAAGGGTGCTAACTAAGTTCCATTCGATATGGAAAGAAAAGTCTCCTCTATGAATGGTGTTAGGAAAATTGAATTTCCATATGCAGAAAAATGAAACAGGATCCATGCCTCACACCATATACAAAAACAAATTCAAAACGGAGTAAGAACCTAAATGTGAAAACTAAAGCCATAACATTCTTAGAAGAAAATGCAGAGGCAATGCTGCTGGACCTAGTTTTGAACAATGGATTACCTAAACAATAACAAGAACACAAACAGCAAAAGGTAAAATAGATAAATGGGACCTCATAAAAACTAAAGATTTCAGTTCATCAAAAACACTTTACCAAAAAGTGAAAAGGCAAGCTATCGACTGGGAGAATATCTTCGGAAGCCATATATTTGAGAAGAATCTAAAACCCAAAATACATATAAAGTCTCAACAATCTAACAACAAAAAGACAACCCAATCAAAAAATGGGCAAAGGTCTTGAATAGACATTTCACCAAAAAAGACATTCAAATGGTCAACAAACGCATGAAAAGATACTCAACATCATTAGTCATCAAGAGATGCAAATCAAATCACAGTGAGGGTGCATTTCACTTCCGTCAGGTTGGTGGCATAATGGTTAAGAGCTCAGCTGCTCACCAAAAGGTCAGCAGTTCGAATCCACCAATTGGTCCTTGGAAACCCTATGAGGTAGTTCTATTTTGTCCTATAGGGCTGCAATGAGTTGGAATCTACTCAAAGGCAACGGGTTTTTGTTTGTTTAGGTTGGCTTAAAAAAAAAAAACCAAAGTAACAAATATGGGCAGGGCAAGGATGTGGGAAAATTGGAACCTTTATCCATTGCTGGTGGAATGCAAAATGGTAGGACCCCTGTGGAAAACAATGTAGCAGTTCCTCAAAACACTATCAGATAACTTAGCAATTCCACCCCTAGGCATATACCACAAAGACTTTAAAACAGAGACTCAAAGAGAGATTTGTACACCAATGTTTATTGCAGCACTATTTAGAACAGCCAAAACAACTTAAATGCCCATCAACAGATGAATGTATAAACAAAGATGTGGTGCATACATACAATGGAATACCATTCAGTCAGTAAGAGAAATGAAGTCTTGATACATGCTTTAACATGGATGGAGCTTAAAGACATTATGCTGAGTGAAACAAGTCGATCATAAAGAGATAAATATTCTATGACCTCACTTATAGAAAAAGATAAGAAAAGGCAAAAGCATAGAGACCAAAGTTCCTTAGTGGCTACTGGGGCAGGAAGCAGGGGAAAAAAGAGGGTCACTGCTTATAAGGAACCAAGGTTTGGGTTACAGTGATGGAAAAATTACATTCGTTAAAGTCAAGGTTACATAGCCAATTAATGAAACTGCTGTCATTAAGGTGCACACCTGTAAAAAGCTGAGTTGGCAAAAGTTGTACAACAGATATGTTTACAAAAACAACAAAACAACGACAAAAAGAGAGGAGCTGCTAAGGCTGCTTCTGTACAACCAAATACCTCCTGGGATTTGGTTCCTTGGTTCAGAAGTTTAGGGTCATGGTTTCATGGGACATCCAAGTTAACTGGCCTAATACTGTGTTCAGTGCTTTTGTTCTACCTTCCTGTTTGCTGTGTAGTGGCTGGGGTCTTCAAAGCTTGCAATCTGCCATCCAAGGCACAACAACTGGTAACTATTTGCCAGGAGAAAGAGAAGAAGGAGAGTCAGGCACAGGAGGTGGAAATGGAATGTGTGGATAATTGCGTCCATGAACAACTCTCTCATTTGCCAGGCGACCAGAAGAACTGGACGATGCCTGACCACCATTACTGAACATTTTGATCCAAGATTCTACAGAAGAATTCTGATCAAAAGTGGGAAAAATGCAGAACACAACTTCAAATCTCAGAGACTCCAGACTTTGTGGAGCCATGGGGGATGGACAAACTTCTGAAATCACTACCCTAAGATAACCTTTAAACCTAAAACCAAAAATATCCCCTGAAGTCTTCTTAAAACCAAACAATACTTTAGCTTAACTAGTAAAGAAAGCCTTGAGCATTATGTTCTTTGAAGACTTATTTATGTGGGATCAAACTGACAACACGATTCAAAAGATTATGTAGGAGTCTTAGGGTTTATGCTTATGGGGGAGGATTATCTCAGAAAAGGAGGGTGAGAATGCTTGCACAATTCAAAGAATGCAATCAGTGTCACTAAATTGTACACGCAGGAAGTGTTGAATTGGTATATATTTTGCTGCATATACTCTCAGCAACAACAACAAAAAAGCTATTTTAAAGAGGCAAGGAAAAAAAAGAAAACTATTTCATAGACAAAAACATCTAAAAGAATAAAATACCTAGGAATTAATTTAACCAGGGAGGAAAAAGACTTTTAACTGAACACCATAAAACATTGCTCAACGAAATTAAACACCTAAATAAATGAAAACACATTCCACGTTCTTAATATTGTTAAAATGTCAATACTACTCAAACCAATCAACAGATTCAATGCAATCCTTACACAAATTCCAACAGTTTCTTGGCAGAAATGGGAAACTCAATCCTTGAATTCATATGAAACTGCAAGGGGCTCCGAATAGCCAAAGCAACCCTGAAAAATAAAAACAAAGTAAGAGGACTCAAACTTCTCTATTTCAAAAACTAATATAAAGCTACAGTAATCAAAACAATTTGGTGCTGGTATAATGAGAAAGATATAAAGAAATTAAATAGAATTGGGAGTCCAGAAATAAATTCATTTTCTACAGTCAACTGATTTTTTTACAAGGTGCCAATTGCATTCAATTGGGGAATAGTTTTTAATAAATGGTGCTGAGAAAAAGATTGCAAAAGAATGACATTGGACCCATACCTCACACCATGTATGAAAATTAACTCAAAACAGATCAATGATCTAAATGTCAGAACTAAAAGCTTAAAATGCTAAGAATAAAACACGCTTTGGGATCCAGTTTCTGACAGAGGATTCTAAGATATAACACCAAAAGCATTAGTAACAAAAGATAAAACAGATAAATCCAGTTCTCCAAATTTAAAAACTTCCAAAGGATTTTATCAAGGAAGTTAAGAAACAACCTACAGAATCCGAGAAAATATTTAGGAACCATGTATCTGATAAGGGTTTAGTACCCAGAATATTAAAAAAAACAAAACAAAAAAAAACCCTGCAACTGAACAACAAAAAACAAACCACCAAATTTAAAAATGGGCAAAGGATTTGAACAGACATTTCTCTAAAGAACATACAGTCAATAAGCACATAAAAAGACGCTCAACACAAGGGAGAATAAAGGAAACCAAAGACACAAGGGAAAGATTACCTCAAAGAACTAATGGAACACAGCTACCACAGCCTCCACCAGACTGAGTCCAGCACAACTAGATGGTACCTGGCTACCATCACCAACTGCTCTGACAGGGATCACAACAGGGTGTTCCAGACAGAGTTGGAGAGAAATGTAGAACAAAATTCTAACTCACAAAAAAAGACCAGACTTACTGGCCTGACAGAGACTGGAGAAACCCCTAGAGTATGGCCCCAGACACACTTTAGCTCAGTAATGAAGTCATCATTCACCCATCAGCCAAAGATTAAACAAGCCCATAAAAAAAAAAAGGAGACTTAACAGGGCACACCACCCCAGGGGCAAGGACAAGAAGGCAGCAGGGGACAGGAAAGCTGGTAATGGGGAACCCAAGACTGAGAAGGGGAGAGTGTTGACATGTCGTGGGGTTGGCAACCAATGTCACAGAACAATATGTGTATTAATTGTTAAATGAGAAACTAGTTCGCTCTGTAAATCTTCACCTAAAGTACAATAAACAAAAAAATATTTTAACTTAAGGGAAAAAAAGATGCTTGACACGTCATTAATCATTAGGGAAACGCAAATCAAAACCACAATACCACTTCACTCTCACTAGGATAACTATTACCAGAAAAATGGAAGATAAGAAGTGTTGGTAAGGATATGGAAAAATTGGAACCCTAATCAATTGTTGGTGGGAACGTCAAATGGTATAGTTGCTGTGGAAAAGTTTGGTGGTTCCTCATAAAATTAAACATAGAATTACCATATGACTCCGCTGTTGCACTACTAGGTATATATACCTACCCAAAAGACTTGAAAGCAGGGTGTGATCATTATGGTTGTGTTTCAGATTGATTGGGCCATGACTCTCAGTGGTTTGGCAGTCGTATAATGATGTAATCACTTCCATGATAACATCTGATATAATGTAATCATCTCAATGGTGGGATCTGCTGTGAGTCGCCAATCAGTTGAAAGGGAGTTTCCTTGGGGGTGTGGCCTGCAACCAATATAGGTAGACTTTCTGGCAAGGCTCATGGACTTTTGCTCATTCTGGACTTTGCAGCTGGCTCCTGTTTGTCTGACCTCCAGTTATTGGGACTTGAGCTAGCAGCTTACCTGCCATCTTGCCTGCCCATTTTGGGTTCCCCAGCCCTGCTGCTATGTGATTCATGAGAAGCCTCCAGCCTGATCCACGGATTTAGGATGTTCCAGCCTCTACAACCACAGTAGCTATTTCCTTCACACAAATCTCTCTCTATATGTACTTATCCGCTTTACTGGATTTGCTTCTCTAGAACACCCAGCCTAAGACTCAGGGTCTTAGTTTCCTGCTTACCAATGTTCACTGGAGCATTATTATTGTTGTTGTTGTTGTTAGATGCCATCGAGTTGGTTCCAACTAATGGTGACCCTATGGAAAACAGAATTAAAAATTGTGTAGTCTTGTGCCATTCTAACAATTGTTGCTATGTTTGAGTCCATTGTTGCAGCCACTGTGTCAATCCACCTCGTTGAGGGTCTTCCTCTCTTTCACTGACCCTCCATCCACCTTACCAAGCGTGATGTCCTTCTCCAGGGACTGATCCTTCCTGATAACATATCCAAAGCATGAGAGAAGTCTTGCCATCCTTGCTTCCAAGGAGAACTCTGGTTGTACTTCTTCCGTGAGAGATTTGTTCGTTCCTCTAGCAGTCCATGGTGTACTCAATATTCTTCGCCAACACCATTAATTCAAAGGCATTGATTTTTCTTCAGTCTTCCCTATTCACTGTTCAGCTTTCGCATGCAGATGCAATTTAAAACACCATGGCTTGGGTCAGGCCCACCTTAGCCTACAAGGTGACATCTTTGCATTTTAACACTTTAAAAAGGTCTTTTGCAGCAGATTCACTCAATGTGTCCTTTGATTTCCTGCCTGCTGCTTCCATGGGTGTTGTTATGGATCCAGTAAAATGAAATCCTTGACAACTTCAATTGTTTCTCTGTTTATGATGATGCTGCTTACTGGCCCAGTTGTGAGGATTTTTGTTTTCTTTATGTTGAGGTATAATCCATATTGAAGACTGTAGTCTTTGATCTTCATCAATAAGTGCTTCAAGTCTTCTTCACTTTCGGCAAGCAAGGTTTTGTCATCTGCATATTGCAGGTTGTTAACGAGTCTTCCTCCAATCCTGTTGCCTCATTCTTCTTAATATGGTCCATCTTTTCGGATTATTTCCTCAGCAGACAGATTGAATAAATATGGTGAAAGCATACAACCCTGACACACACCTTTCCTGACTTTGAACAATGCAGTATCCCCTTGTTCAGTTCCAACGACTGCCTCTTTATCTATGTACGGATTCCTCATGGGCACAATTAAGTGTTCTGGAATCCCCATCCTTGGCAATCACCCATAAATTCTCGTAATCCACACAGTAGAATGCCTCTGCTCAGTGAATGTAAAACAGAGGTAAACATCTTTCTGGTTATCTCTGACTTCAACCAAGATTCATCTGCCATCAGCAATGATATCCCTCTTTCCACCTCGTCTTCTGAATCTGGCTTGAATTTCTGGCAGTTCCCTGTTGATATACTGCTGCAGCTCATTCTAAATGATTTTCAGCAAAATTTTACTTGCGTGTGATATCAACAATACTGTTGGATAATTTCTGCATTCAGTTGGATCACCTTTATTTGGAAGGAGCACAAATACTGATCTCTTCCAGCTGGCTGGCCAAGAAGCTGTCTTCCAAAATTTCTTGGCATAGACAAGTGAGCACTTGCAGCACTGCATCTGTTTGTTGAAACATCTCAACTGGTAGTCCATCAATCCCTGGAGCCTTGTTTTTCTGCCAATACCTTCAGTGCAGCTTGAACCTCTTCCTTCAGTACCACCGGTTCTGTTGACCAATTCTTTTTGGTATAGTGACTCTGTGTATTCCTTCCATCATCTTTTGATGCTTCCTGTGTCATCTAATATTTTCCTTGTAGAAGCCTTCAATATTGCATCTCCAGGCTTGAATTTTTTCTTCAGATCTTTCAGCTTGAGAAACGTCCAGCATGTTCTTCCCTTTTGGTTTCCTAACTCCAGGTTACTTTACTTTGTTTTCTGGAGCCACCCTTTGAAATCTTCTGTTCGGCTCTTTTACTTCATCACTTCTTCCATTTGCTTTAGATACCTAATATTCAAGAGCAAGTTTAAGAGTCTCTTTTGACATCCATTTTGGTCTTTTCTTTCTTTCTTGTCATTTTAATGACCTCTTGCTTTCTTCACGTATGATGTCCTTGATGTCATTCCACAACTTGTCTGGTCATTAGTGTTCAATGTGTCAAATCTATTCTTGAGATGGTCTCTAAATTCAGGTGAGATATATTCAAGCCTGTACTTTGGCTCTCTTGGACTTGTTCTTATTTTCTTCGGCTTCAACTTGAACTTATATATGAACAGCTGATGGTCTGTTCTGCAGTCGGCCCCTGGTCTTGTTCTGACTGATGATACTGAGCTTCTCCATCATCTCTTTACACAGATGTAGTTGATTTGATTCCTGTGTATTCCATCTGGTGAGGCCCGGGTGTATAATCGCCACTTATGTTATTCAAAAAAGATACTTGCAATGAAAAAGTCACTGGTCTCGCAAAATTCTATCTTGCCATCTCCAGCATCATTTCTATCACCGAGGGCATATTTTCCAACAACCAATCCTTCTTTGTTTCCACCTTTTGCATTCCAATCACCAGTAATTATCGATGCATCCTGATTGCATGTTCAATCAATTGGAGACTGCAGAAGTTGGTAAAAAAATCTTTAATTTCTTTGTCTTTGACCTTAGTGGTTGGTGCGTAAATTTGAAAAGTAGGTCACGTTAACTGATCTTCCTTGCAGGCGTATGGATATTACCCTATCACCCACAGCACTGTACTTCAGGATAGATCCTGAAATGTTTTTTGATGATGAATGCAATGCTATTCCTCTTCAGGTTGTTGCTGCTGGCACAGCAGACCATATGACTGTCCGATTCAAAATGGCCAATACCAGTCCTTTTCAGCTCACTAATGCCTAGGACATTGATGCTTATGTGTTCTATTTTGTTTTTTATGATTCCAATTTTCCTAGATTCATACTTTGTACATTCTAGGTTCCGATTATTAATGGATGTTCGCAGCTGTTTCTTCTCATTTTGAGTCGTGCCACATCAGGAAATGAAGGTTCTAAAATCTTGACTCGATCCACATCATTAAGTTAACTCTACTCTGAGGAGGCAGCTCATCTTCTGGGACAGTCTCTGACAATGTTCCACTGCTATCCATAAGGTTTTCACTGGCTAATTCTTTTCAGAAATAGACCACTACGTCCTTCTTCCTAGTCTGTCTCAGTCTGGAAGCTCCACTAAAACCTGTCTGCCATGGGTGACCCTGCTGGTATCTGAATACCAGTGGCAGAGCTTCCAGCATGACAGCAACATGCAAGCCCCCACAGTACGACAAAATGACAGACACGTGGGGGAAGCATTATTAACAACTGCCAAAAAGTGGAAACAACCTAAGTATCCATCAACAGATGAATGGATAAAATGTGGGAAATCCATACAATGCAGTAATTCAGCCATGAAGAAATATGAAGTTCTGATACATGGTAAAACATGGATGAACCTTGAAAAGATTATACTGAGTGAACTAAGTCAGACACTACTGGACAATATTGTATGACCCACCTATATAAAATCTCTATGCATAGAGATCAATGTTTATTAGAGCTTACTAAGGGCAGGTGGGAGGGGAAAATGGAAAGTTATTCCTTAAGGAGTATGGAGTTTCTGTTAAGGATGATAATAAAAAAATTTGGAAATGGATAGGGATGACAGCTGCACAGCATGGTGAATGTAATAAATGTCACTGAATTGTACACATACAAATGGTTGAAATGCGAAATGTTTTGTTATACGTATTTTACCACACACACATACAAAATCCATTTGTCTAATGTGCTCTTTGAATGGGATCTTTACCTACGTGTGATTTAATAACGCCATCTGGAAAACGTTGGTTTACTGAGTTATTCAGTTCTTCCAAATGTTGACACAGTTCATTATATAATATCACTATCACTATCATTATTACCACGAATGTCTTTACTAGAATGCTATCAAGCTCAAGGTGGCCCATACAGATTTCCCCAAATTCTAATTTTTGCCTGAAAGCTCCAATTTTATTAGTAACAAGTTCATTTTGTTCATTTTCAAAGAAATGTTTGCCAAATACCCAAGTCTGAATAACCATGGTTTTTCAGTTGTTCTTTCAATTAAAGAAGATATTACATGAAAATGGGGAGGGGGGTAGCTGAGCTAGCAACTCAATCACACAAATTCTTTTCCTCTGCAGCACATACCCATTTTATCACACAGATACTCTAGAGCCAAGTAGAGTAAAATTTAATTTGTACTGAAAAAGAATCTGAAGGAAAAATGAGGTTTTTTTTTTAACTGTATGACGTGAAGTATTCATGACAGAGAAGAATACACACTACTAGACAATTCAGGGCCACTGCCTTGATTTCCTGCTAAGGTATCAGCTGTTTTACTCAGCATTGCTTTTGTATCTTTCATCCAAACATCAAAGAGAAAAGGGCATATAATATTTTAGTATTAATATGAACAGGTTTTACTCCTAAGGGTTCAAGGACTACACTTTGAAAACTACTGACTTACATATACAAACAAGTCTTTAAAACGTAAGATATGTGCATATTTAAATTAAAACTAAAAAGCCTATTGCCAGTGGAGACCATTTCGACTCATAGTGACCCTGTAAGATAGAGTAAAATTGTCCCATCAGGTTTTCAAGGCTGTAGTCTTTTTTTTTAGTCTTCACAGAAGCAGACTACCACATCCTTCTCCCACACAGCAGCTGGATTTGAACTGCTGACCTCTTGGTTAGCAGCTGATCACTTAACCACTGACCACAAGGGATCTAAAACGTCTCCAGACGTCAAAATGTCCCCCAGAAGCAAAATCCTACCCTACCCAACACTGAGAAGTAGTGTTTTGAAGGAAAACCATCTAGGAAGTCTAACCTTGACTGTTTTTTTTTTTTTACAAAAAGAAAAAAAAAAAAAAAGGAATAAACTCAATTTTAGGTCTATCTTCCCACCTTTCCTAAACTTAATTATTTGATAATGGAATGCAATTGTCCATTCTGAGTCCCACCTACGAACAACACCTGAATAACATTACCAAAT
>NW_026975567.1:0-37253 GCF_030014295.1 Loxodonta africana
CATAGAGAAGATAGTATTGGGCAGAAGACAGCCAAGGTCAGCCTGAGCCTAGACACCTAGTGACCTGTGACACTGCAGCCAGTGATAGATGTTGATGTCCACGCTCAGTATCCGCAGGTGGCGGATTCAGTGTGGTGGGAAGAGAAGTGGAAGTAGAGATGACACACTCACGAGGGCACAGGCCAAAGGTCAGGGAAAATAGCTGAGGTCGTGGAGCTCTAGCGGAGCCAGTCTAGGGCCCAGGCCTCCTGCTGTACGAGCAAAGAGGTGATCCATATGCCGCCATCCGTAGATTCTGGACGGCTGGGGCCCTGGATGCCCGGATTTCGGCCTCGTCTACCGAGAAGTGACGCACATGCAAGTGTGCCACAGGAGGCTGTGGAGCAGCAGAGGGCAAAATCTTGAAAATGGGGGCTTCAGTTGACTTGGCCTGTGCTCTCCTTTGGCTGAGTGAAATCGTGTGTTTCCTAGCAGGTGAAGACATTCGTGGAGAGAGGCGTTTCATGCGTGCAGGCAAAGTGTGTGCTGAGATGATGAGTTGCAGGGGAGACCAGGGTGGACTCTCCAGACCCAGAATAGGCCTCTGGCAGGTATGTGTCAATGTTTTCTGCCCATGGCACTCAGCCGGTTATTTGCATAGAATGTTAGGAGCGGATTAGTAGTCTCGGAGAGGCTGCCACTTGTCAGCGAGCTTCACCTGGCCAGGTCCCACGGTGATGTCAAGCTTCACCGGCCAGGTCCGCCCGTGATGTAGCTCCCCAATCAATCACTACTCTCTAGACTTCCGATAGACTCCCAGAACTTTCTCCCCATGGGCAAGCAGTAGAGCCAGAGGCCTTCCCCCTTTGCTCTTTGTCTCTAGGCCCTCTGTCAGGCACTCCAAGGTGTGAAGTGACAAGGGGGAGAAGGAAGAGATTTCAGAGAACGAAGACAAGCAGAGAGAGACAGAGAGAGGCAAGAGATGCTGATTGGGGATGCCTTGCCTACTGATATCCTCAGGAAAGTGGGAAAGAGGTACCTGGCGTGCTCTGCCAATGCCCTGAAGCAGTCCGCACCAGGGCTCCCTTGTGCCTGCGAGCCTTTCCCGGGGCGTGCTCAAATCCTGTGGCCACTAGGGGTCATAGGTCCCAATGGAGGGCCCTGTGTCATCTGCCTGGCGGGCCGGATCTCTGCCATTGGCTCAGTCTTGTCACCAGGCCCATCCCAAGCTCCGCCCACTCTTGCGGTGGGGGACTGTCTCTATGGTGATGGCAAAGAAGCCTCAGCCCCGCCCACCTGGCCTTCACTTCACCTACCTGTGCCCTCTGACCCTCACTCAGACCTCTGTGTTGATAAAAATCAATGTCCGCCAGTGCCCAGGTGTCAGCATCTGGGATTAAGGATTCGGGACCTTGCCTGGGGCAGAAGGCAGCCTAGGTCAGCGGGTAGCTGGAAGTCTAGTGACTTGTGACACTGCTGCCAGTGACAAATGGTGACTCCCACACTCCACATATCCCCTGGTGGCAGAATGCTAGTGATGGGTGGAGAAACATCGCTCCAGAGCACACGTTTAATGGGGCACCAGCCAAAGCAAAGGCCAGGGCCAGTAGTGGACGTCGTGGAGCTGAATGGCGAGCCAGTGAAGGGCCCAAGGATCCCTCCTGTGTGTGGTGAACAGGTCATCCGTGTCCCCACGTCCATCAACCATTGCACTGCTGGGCCCAGGCTGCCAGATTTCGGCCTTGCCTTCGGAGCCCGACCACATAGGCAGCCTTGCACCGGAGGCGGGGACGTGTAGACAGCAAAAATTTGGAAACTGGCAGTGTTTCCTTGATTTCCCTGGCATCGGCCTCTTTGAGCGGCTTCCTTTTTTTCCTGGTAGGATAGGGCCCTGACGGAGAAAGGCAGGATTACGTGTGCAGGAAAGGTGTGTGTTGAGAGGGTGACGACGTTGGGACCACGTTGGGATCTTTAGTCCCAGGAAAGGCCCCTGGCGGGTGTGGGTCAATGTTTTCTACCCATCCCCCTTGGCGGGGGGAGGTTTTCACCATACAAAGCAGCAGCGCAATTATTCGTCGCCGGAGAGGTTGCATCTGCCCACAAGCTCCACCTGGCCAGGGTCCGCCCCTACTGTATTGCGCGTGTCAGTCAACAGAAGCTAAGACCTTCCAGAGAGACTACCTGCTATTCTGTCCCCACGGGGAAGCAGTACAGCCAGAAGCCTCCCCCGTTCCATCTCTAGGCTCTCTCTCAGGCCCCTCATACTTGTGATGTGTCTCAGGGGTAGAATGAAGAGATTCCTCTGAGTGAACACATACGTGAGAGGCCAGAGATGCTGAGGAAGGGCGCCTTGCCTAGTGATATCCTAGCGTAAGTGGAAAAGAGGTACCTGCCTGCTGTCCCAGTGTGTCGAACGTGTTCACATCAGGGGTTGCCTACTGTGAAGTTATTCCCTGGGTGCCCTGGATTTTGTGGCCAAAGACGCAAGGGGCCGTTGTCTGTCCATGGGTAAAATGGAGGGCTCTGCGGAACTGGCCGGTTAGGCTGGACCTCTCCTATTGGCTGAGTGTTTGTGACTCGTCCCCGTCCGAAGTTCCGCCCAGCCTTCCGGTGGCTGTCACCATGGTGATTGGGAAAGAAGCCTTAGGCCCCACACTCAGCCCTCACCTGGCCTACCTGGCCTCTTTCCCCTCATCTAGACCGCTGCGTGGATGAAAGTAAGGATGTCGGCCAGTGAGCACGTGTCCTGATTTCCTTGGAAGGATTAGGTTCCTTGCCTGGGCAGAAGACAGCCAAGGTCAGCCTGAGCCTAGACACCTAGTGACCTGTGACACTGCAGCCAGTGATAGATGTTGATGTCCACGCTCAGGTATCTGCAGGTGGCGGATTCAGTGTGGTGGGAAGAGAAGTGGAAGTAGAGATGACACACTCACGAGGGCACAGGCCAAAGGTCAGGGAAAATAGCTGAGGTCGTGGAGCTCTAGCGGAGCCAGTCTAGGGCCCAGGCCTCCCTGCTGTACGAGGCAAAGAGGTGATCCATATGCCGCCATCCGTAGATTCTGGACGGCTGGGGCCCTGGATGCCCGGATTTCGGCCTCGTCTACCGAGAAGTGACGCACATGCAGTGTGCCACCGGAGGCTGTGGAGCAGCAGAGGGCAAAATCTTGAAAATGGGGGCTTCAGTTGACTTGGCCTGTGCTCTCCTTTGGCTGAGTGACATCGTGTGTTTCCTAGCAGGTGAAGACATTCGTGGAGAGAGGCGGTTTCCATGCGTGCAGGCAAAGTGTGTGCTGAGATGATGAGTTGCAGGGGAGACCAGGGTGGACTCTCCAGACCCAGAATAGGCCTCTGGCAGGTATGTGTCAATGTTTTCTGCCCATGGCACTCAGCCGGTTATTTGCATAGAATGTTAGGAGCGGAATTAGTAGTCTCCGGAGAGGCTGCCACTTGTCAGCGAGCTTCACCTGGCCAGGTCCCACGGTGATGTCAAGCTTCACCTGGCCAGGTCCGCCCGTGATGTAGCTCCCCAATCAATCACTGCTCTCTAGACCTTCCAGATAGACTCCCAGAACTTCTGTCCCCATGGGCAAACAGTAGAGCCAGAGGCCTTCCCCCTTTGCTCTTTGGTCTCTAGGCCCTCTGTCAGGCACTCCAAGGTGTGAAGTGACAAGGGGGAGAAGGAAGAGATTTCAGAGAACGAAGACAAGCAGAGAGAGACAGAGAGAGGCAAGAGATGCTGAGTGGGGATGCCTTGCCTACTGATATCCTCAGGAAAGTGGGAAAGAGGTACCTGGCGTGCTCTGCCAATGCCCTGAAGCAGTCCGCACCAGGGGCTCCCTTGTGCCTGCGTAGCCTTTCCCGGGGCGTGCTCAAATCCTGTGGCCACTAGGGGTCATAGGTCACAATGGAGGGCCCTGTGTCATCTGCCTGGCGGGCCGGATCTCTGCCATTGGCTCAGTCTTGTCACCAGGCCCATCCCAAGCTCCGCCCACTCTTGCGGTGGGGGGACTGTCTCTATGGTGATGGCAAAGAAGCCTCAGATACCACCCACCTGGCCTTCACTTCACCTACCTGGCCCTCTGACCCTCACTCAGACCTCTGTGTTGATAAAAATCAATGTCCGCCAGTGCCCAGGTGTCAGCATCTGGGATAAAGGATTCGGGACCTTGCCTGGGGCAGAAGGCAGCCTAGGTCAGCGGGTAGCTGGAAGTCTAGTGACTTGTGACACTGCTGCCAGTGACAAATGGTGACTCCCACACTCACATATCCCCTGGTGGCAGAATGCTAGTGATGGGTGGAGAAACATCGCTCCGGAGCACACGTTTAATGGGGCACCAGCCAAAGCAAAGGCCAGGGCCAGTAGTGGACGTCGTGGAGCTGAATGGCGAGCCAGTGAAGGGCCCAAGGATCCCTCCTGTATGTGGCGAACAGGTCATCCGTGTCCCCACGTCCATCAACCATTGCACTGCTGGGGCCCCGGCTGCCAGGATTTCGGCCTTGCCTTCGGAGCCCGGCCACATAGGCAGCCTTGCACCGGAGGCGGGGACGTGTAGACAGCAAAAATTTGGAAACTGGCAGTGTTTCCTCGATTTCCCTGGCATCGGCCTCTTTGAGCGGCTTGCTTTTTTTCCTGGTAGGATAGGGCCCTGACGGAGAAAGGCAGGATTACGTGTGCAGGAAAGGTGTGTGTTGAGAGGGTGACGACGTTGAGACCACGTTGGGATCTTTAGTCCCAGGAAAGGCCCCTGGCGGGTGTGGGTCAATGTTCTCTACCCATCCCCCTTGGCGGGGGGAGGTTTTCACCATACAAAGCAGCAGCGCAATTATTCGTCGCCGGAGAGGTTGCATCTGCCCACAAGCTCCCCCTGGCCAGGGTCCGCCCCTACTGTATTGCGCGTGTCAGTCAACAGAAGCTAAGACCTTCCAGAGAGACTACCTGCTATTCTGTCCCCACGGGGAAGCAGTACAGCCAGAAGCCTCCCCCGTTCCATCTCTAGGCTCTCTCTCAGGCCCCTCATACTTGTGATGTGTCTCAGGGGTAGAATGAAGAGATTCCTCTGAGTGAACACATACGTGAGAGGCCACAGATGCTGAGGAAGGGCGCCTTGCCTAGTGATATCCTAGCGTAAGTGGAAAAGAGGTACCTGCCTGCTGTCCCAGTGTGTCGAACGTGTTCACATCAGGGGTTGCCTACTGTGAAGTTATTCCCTGGGTGCCCTGGATTTTGTGGCCAAAGACGCAAGGGGCCGTTGTCTGTCCATGGGTAAAATGGAGGGCTCTGCGGAACTGGCCGGTTAGGCTGGACCTCTCCTATTGGCTGAGTGTTTGTGACTCGTCCCCGTCCGAAGTTCCGCCCAGCCTTCCGGTGGCTGTCCCCATGGTGATTGGGAAAGAAGCCTTAGGCCCCACACTCAGCCCTCCCCTGGCCTACCTGGCCTCTTTCCCCTCATCTAGACCGCTGTGTGGATGAAAGAAAGGATGTCGGCCAGTGAGCACGTGTCCTGATTTCCTTGGAAGGATTAGGTTCCTTGCCTGGGCAGAAGACAGCCAAGGTCAGCCTGAGCCTAGACACCTAGTGACCTGTGACACTGCAGCCAGTGATAGATGTTGATGTCCACGCTCAGGTATCCGCAGGTGGCGGATTCAGTGTGGTGGGAAGAGAAGTGGAAGTAGAGATGACACACTCACGAGGGCACAGGCCAAAGGTCAGGGAAAATAGCTGAGGTCGTGGAGCTCTAGCGGAGCCAGTCTAGGGCCCAGGCCTCCCTGCTGTACGAGGCAAAGAGGTGATCCATATGCCGCCATCCGTAGATTCTGGACGGCTGGGGCCCTGGATGCCCGGATTTCGGCCTCGTCTACCGAGAAGTGACGCACATGCAGTGTGCCACCGGAGGCTGTGGAGCAGCAGAGGGCAAAATCTTGAAAATGGGGGCTTCAGTTGACTTGGCCTGTGCTCTCCTTTGGCTGAGTGACATAGAGAGATAGTATTCAGGTGAAGACATTCGTGGAGAGAGGCGGTTTCCATGCGTGCAGGCAAAGTGTGTGCTGAGATGATGAGTTGCAGGGGAGACCAGGGTGGACTCTCCAGACCCAGAATAGGCCTCTGGCAGGTATGTGTCAATGTTTTCTGCCCATGGCACTCAGCCGGTTATTTGCATAGAATGTTAGGAGCGGAATTAGTAGTCTCCGGAGAGGCTGCCACTTGTCAGCGAGCTTCACCTGGCCAGGTCCCACGGTGATGTCAAGCTTCACCTGGCCAGGTCCGCCCGTGATGTAGCTCCCCAATCAATCACTACTCTCTAGACCTTCCAGATAGACTCCCAGAACTTCTCTCCCCATGGGCAAGCAGTAGAGCCAGAGGCCTTCCCCCTTTGCTCTTTGGTCTCTAGGCCCTCTGTCAGGCACTCCAAGGTGTGAAGTGACAAGGGGGAGAAGGAAGAGATTTCAGAGAACGAAGACAAGCAGAGAGAGACAGAGAGAGGCAAGAGATGCTGAGTGGGGATGCCTTGCCTACTGATATCCTCAGGAAAGTGGGAAAGAGGTACCTGGCGTGCTCTGCCAATGCCCTGAAGCAGTCCGCACCAGGGGCTCCCTTGTGCCTGCGTAGCCTTTCCCGGGGCGTGCTCAAATCCTGTGGCCACTAGGGGTCATAGGTCCCAATGGAGGGCCCTGTGTCATCTGCCTGGCGGGCCGGATCTCTGCCATTGGCTCAGTCTTGTCACCAGGCCCATCCCAAGCTCCGCCCACTCTTGCGGTGGGGGGACTGTCTCTATGGTGATGGCAAAGAAGCCTCAGCCCCACCCACCTGGCCTTCACTTCACCTACCTGGCCCTCTGACCCTCACTCAGACCTCTGTGTTGATAAAAATCAATGTCCGCCAGTGCCCAGGTGTCAGCATCTGGGATAAAGGATTCGGGACCTTGCCTGGGGCAGAAGGCAGCCTAGGTCAGCGGGTAGCTGGAAGTCTAGTGACTTGTGACACTGCTGCCAGTGACAAATGGTGACTCCCACACTCACATATCCCCTGGTGGCAGAATGCTAGTGATGGGTGGAGAAACATCGCTCCGGAGCACACGTTTAATGGGGCACCAGCCAAAGCAAAGGCCAGGGCCAGTAGTGGACGTCGTGGAGCTGAATGGCGAGCCAGTGAAGGGCCCAAGGATCCCTCCTGTGTGTGGTGAACAGGTCATCCGTGTCCCCACGTCCATCAACCATTGCACTGCTGGGGCCCAGGCTGCCAGGATTTCGGCCTTGCCTTCGGAGCCCGACCACATAGGCAGCCTTGCACCGGAGGCGGGGACGTGTAGACAGCAAAAATTTGGAAACTGGCAGTGTTTCCTCGATTTCCCTGGCATCGGCCTCTTTGAGCGGCTTCCTTTTTTTCCTGGTAGGATAGGGCCCTGACGGAGAAAGGCAGGATTACGTGTGCAGGAAAGGTGTGTGTTGAGAGGGTGACGACGTTGGGACCACGTTGGGATCTTTAGTCCCAGGAAAGGCCCCTGGCGGGTGTGGGTCAATGTTTTCTACCCATCCCCCTTGGCGGGGGGAGGTTTTCACCATACAAAGCAGCAGCGCAATTATTCGTCGCCGGAGAGGTTGCATCTGCCCACAAGCTCCACCTGGCCAGGGTCCGCCCCTACTGTATTGCGCGTGTCAGTCAACAGAAGCTAAGACCTTCCAGAGAGACTACCTGCTATTCTGTCCCCACGGGGAAGCAGTACAGCCAGAAGCCTCCCCCGTTCCATCTCTAGGCTCTCTCTCAGGCCCCTCATACTTGTGATGTGTCTCAGGGGTAGAATGAAGAGATTCCTCTGAGTGAACACATACGTGAGAGGCCACAGATGCTGAGGAAGGGCGCCTTGCCTAGTGATATCCTAGCGTAAGTGGAAAAGAGGTACCTGCCTGCTGTCCCAGTGTGTCGAACGTGTTCACATCAGGGGTTGCCTACTGTGAAGTTATTCCCTGGGTGCCCTGGATTTTGTGGCCAAAGACGCAAGGGGCCGTTGTCTGTCCATGGGTAAAATGGAGGGCTCTGCGGAACTGGCCGGTTAGGCTGGACCTCTCCTATTGGCTGAGTGTTTGTGACTCGTCCCCGTCCGAAGTTCCGCCCAGCCTTCCGGTGGCTGTCCCCATGGTGATTGGGAAAGAAGCCTTAGGCCCCACACTCAGCCCTCCCCTGGCCTACCTGGCCTCTTTCCCCTCATCTAGACCGCTGTGTGGATGAAAGAAAGGATGTCGGCCAGTGAGCACGTGTCCTGATTTCCTTGGAAGGATTAGGTTCCTTGCCTGGGCAGAAGACAGCCAAGGTCAGCCTGAGCCTAGACACCTAGTGACCTGTGACACTGCAGCCAGTGATAGATGTTGATGTCGACGCTCAGGTATCCGCAGGTGGCGGATTCAGTGTGGTGGGAAGAGAAGTGGAAGTAGAGATGACACACTCACGAGGGCACAGGCCAAAGGTCAGGGAAAATAGCTGAGGTCGTGGAGCTCTAGCGGAGCCAGTCTAGGGCCCAGGCCTCCCTGCTGTACGAGGCAAAGAGGTGATCCATATGCCGCCATCCGTAGATTCTGGACGGCTGGGGCCCTGGATGCCCGGATTTCGGCCTCGTCTACCGAGAAGTGACGCACATGCAGTGTGCCACCGGAGGCTGTGGAGCAGCAGAGGGCAAAATCTTGAAAATGGGGGCTTCAGTTGACTTGGCCTGTGCTCTCCTTTGGCTGAGTGACATCGTGTGTTTCCTAGCAGGTGAAGACATTCGTGGAGAGAGGCGGTTTCCATGCGTGCAGGCAAAGTGTGTGCTGAGATGATGAGTTGCAGGGGAGACCAGGGTGGACTCTCCAGACCCAGAATAGGCCTCTGGCAGGTATGTGTCAATGTTTTCTGCCCATGGCACTCAGCCGGTTATTTGCATAGAATGTTAGGAGCGGAATTAGTAGTCTCCGGAGAGGCTGCCACTTGTCAGCGAGCTTCACCTGGCCAGGTCCCACGGTGATGTCAAGCTTCACCTGGCCAGGTCCGCCCGTGATGTAGCTCCCCAATCAATCACTGCTCTCTAGACCTTCCAGATAGACTCCCAGAACTTCTGTCCCCATGGGCAAACAGTAGAGCCAGAGGCCTTCCCCCTTTGCTCTTTGGTCTCTAGGCCCTCTGTCAGGCACTCCAAGGTGTGAAGTGACAAGGGGGAGAAGGAAGAGATTTCAGAGAACGAAGACAAGCAGAGAGAGACAGAGAGAGGCAAGAGATGCTGAGTGGGGATGCCTTGCCTACTGATATCCTCAGGAAAGTGGGAAAGAGGTACCTGGCGTGCTCTGCCAATGCCCTGAAGCAGTCCGCACCAGGGGCTCCCTTGTGCCTGCGTAGCCTTTCCCGGGGCGTGCTCAAATCCTGTGGCCACTAGGGGTCATAGGTCCCAATGGAGGGCCCTGTGTCATCTGCCTGGCGGGCCGGATCTCTGCCATTGGCTCAGTCTTGTCACCAGGCCCATCCCAAGCTCCGCCCACTCTTGCGGTGGGGGGACTGTCTCTATGGTGATGGCAAAGAAGCCTCAGCCCCGCCCACCTGGCCTTCACTTCACCTACCTGGCCCTCTGACCCTCACTCAGACCTCTGTGTTGATAAAAATCAATGTCCGCCAGTGCCCAGGTGTCAGCATCTGGGATAAAGGATTCGGGACCTTGCCTGGGGCAGAAGGCAGCCTAGGTCAGCGGGTAGCTGGAAGTCTAGTGACTTGTGACACTGCTGCCAGTGACAAATGGTGACTCCCACACTCACATATCCCCTGGTGGCAGAATGCTAGTGATGGGTGGAGAAAGATCGCTCCGGAGCACACGTTTAATGGGGCACCAGCCAAAGCAAAGGCCAGGGCCAGTAGTGGACGTCGTGGAGCTGAATGGCGAGCCAGTGAAGGGCCCAAGGATCCCTCCTGTATGTGGCGAACAGGTCATCCGTGTCCCCACGTCCATCAACCATTGCACTGCTGGGGCCCCGGCTGCCAGGATTTCGGCCTTGCCTTCGGAGCCCGGCCACATAGGCAGCCTTGCACCGGAGGCGGGGACGTGTAGACAGCAAAAATTTGGAAACTGGCAGTGTTTCCTCGATTTCCCTGGCATCGGCCTCTTTGAGCGGCTTGCTTTTTTTCCTGGTAGGATAGGGCCCTGACGGAGAAAGGCAGGATTACGTGTGCAGGAAAGGTGTGTGTTGAGAGGGTGACGACGTTGAGACCACGTTGGGATCTTTAGTCCCAGGAAAGGCCCCTGGCGGGTGTGGGTCAATGTTCTCTACCCATCCCCCTTGGCGGGGGGAGGTTTTCACCATACAAAGCAGCAGCGCAATTATTCGTCGCCGGAGAGGTTGCATCTGCCCACAAGCTCCCCCTGGCCAGGGTCCGCCCCTACTGTATTGCGCGTGTCAGTCAACAGAAGCTAAGACCTTCCAGAGAGACTACCTGCTATTCTGTCCCCACGGGGAAGCAGTACAGCCAGAAGCCTCCCCCGTTCCATCTCTAGGCTCTCTCTCAGGCCCCTCATACTTGTGATGTGTCTCAGGGGTAGAATGAAGAGATTCCTCTGAGTGAACACATACGTGAGAGGCCAGAGATGCTGAGGAAGGGCGCCTTGCCTAGTGATATCCTAGCGTAAGTGGAAAAGAGGTACCTGCCTGCTGTCCCAGTGTGTCGAACGTGTTCACATCAGGGGTTGCCTACTGTGAAGTTATTCCCTGGGTGCCCTGGATTTTGTGGCCAAAGACGCAAGGGGCCGTTGTCTGTCCATGGGTAAAATGGAGGGCTCTGCGGAACTGGCCGGTTAGGCTGGACCTCTCCTATTGGCTGAGTGTTTGTGACTCGTCCCCGTCCGAAGTTCCGCCCAGCCTTCCGGTGGCTGTCACCATGGTGATTGGGAAAGAAGCCTTAGGCCCCACACTCAGCCCTCACCTGGCCTACCTGGCCTCTTTCCCCTCATCTAGACCGCTGTGTGGATGAAAGAAAGGATGTCGGCCAGTGAGCACGTGTCCTGATTTCCTTGGAAGGATTAGGTTCCTTGCCTGGGCAGAAGACAGCCAAGGTCAGCCTGAGCCTAGACACCTAGTGACCTGTGACACTGCAGCCAGTGATAGATGTTGATGTCCACGCTCAGGTATCCGCAGGTGGCGGATTCAGTGTGGTGGGAAGAGAAGTGGAAGTAGAGATGACACACTCACGAGGGCACAGGCCAAAGGTCAGGGAAAATAGCTGAGGTCGTGGAGCTCTAGCGGAGCCAGTCTAGGGCCCAGGCCTCCCTGCTGTACGAGGCAAAGAGGTGATCCATATGCCGCCATCCGTAGATTCTGGACGGCTGGGGCCCTGGATGCCCGGATTTCGGCCTCGTCTACCGAGAAGTGACGCACATGCAGTGTGCCACCGGAGGCTGTGGAGCAGCAGAGGGCAAAATCTTGAAAATGGGGGCTTCAGTTGACTTGGCCTGTGCTCTCCTTTGGCTGAGTGACATCGTGTGTTTCCTAGCAGGTGAAGACATTCGTGGAGAGAGGCGGTTTCCATGCGTGCAGGCAAAGTGTGTGCTGAGATGATGAGTTGCAGGGGAGACCAGGGTGGACTCTCCAGACCCAGAATAGGCCTCTGGCAGGTATGTGTCAATGTTTTCTGCCCATGGCACTCAGCCGGTTATTTGCATAGAATGTTAGGAGCGGAATTAGTAGTCTCCGGAGAGGCTGCCACTTGTCAGCGAGCTTCACCTGGCCAGGTCCCACGGTGATGTCAAGCTTCACCTGGCCAGGTCCGCCCGTGATGTAGCTCCCCAATCAATCACTACTCTCTAGACCTTCCAGATAGACTCCCAGAACTTCTCTCCCCATGGGCAAGCAGTAGAGCCAGAGGCCTTCCCCCTTTGCTCTTTGGTCTCTAGGCCCTCTGTCAGGCACTCCAAGGTGTGAAGTGACAAGGGGGAGAAGGAAGAGATTTCAGAGAACGAAGACAAGCAGAGAGAGACAGAGAGAGGCAAGAGATGCTGAGTGGGGATGCCTTGCCTACTGATATCCTCAGGAAAGTGGGAAAGAGGTACCTGGCGTGCTCTGCCAATGCCCTGAAGCAGTCCGCACCAGGGGCTCCCTTGTGCCTGCGTAGCCTTTCCCGGGGCGTGCTCAAATCCTGTGGCCACTAGGGGTCATAGGTCCCAATGGAGGGCCCTGTGTCATCTGCCTGGCGGGCCGGATCTCTGCCATTGGCTCAGTCTTGTCACCAGGCCCATCCCAAGCTCCGCCCACTCTTGCGGTGGGGGGACTGTCTCTATGGTGATGGCAAAGAAGCCTCAGCCCCGCCCACCTGGCCTTCACTTCACCTACCTGGCCCTCTGACCCTCACTCAGACCTCTGTGTTGATAAAAATCAATGTCCGCCAGTGCCCAGGTGTCAGCATCTGGGATAAAGGATTCGGGACCTTGCCTGGGGCAGAAGGCAGCCTAGGTCAGCGGGTAGCTGGAAGTCTAGTGACTTGTGACACTGCTGCCAGTGACAAATGGTGACTCCCACACTCACATATCCCCTGGTGGCAGAATGCTAGTGATGGGTGGAGAAACATCGCTCCAGAGCACACGTTTAATGGGGCACCAGCCAAAGCAAAGGCCAGGGCCAGTAGTGGACGTCGTGGAGCTGAATGGCGAGCCAGTGAAGGGCCCAAGGATCCCTCCTGTGTGTGGTGAACAGGTCATCCGTGTCCCCACGTCCATCAACCATTGCACTGCTGGGGCCCAGGCTGCCAGGATTTCGGCCTTGCCTTCGGAGCCCGACCACATAGGCAGCCTTGCACCGGAGGCGGGGACGTGTAGACAGCAAAAATTTGGAAACTGGCAGTGTTTCCTTGATTTCCCTGGCATCGGCCTCTTTGAGCGGCTTCCTTTTTTTCCTGGTAGGATAGGGCCCTGACGGAGAAAGGCAGGATTACGTGTGCAGGAAAGGTGTGTGTTGAGAGGGTGACGACGTTGGGACCACGTTGGGATCTTTAGTCCCAGGAAAGGCCCCTGGCGGGTGTGGGTCAATGTTTTCTACCCATCCCCCTTGGCGGGGGGAGGTTTTCACCATACAAAGCAGCAGCGCAATTATTCGTCGCCGGAGAGGTTGCATCTGCCCACAAGCTCCACCTGGCCAGGGTCCGCCCCTACTGTATTGCGCGTGTCAGTCAACAGAAGCTAAGACCTTCCAGAGAGACTACCTGCTATTCTGTCCCCACGGGGAAGCAGTACAGCCAGAAGCCTCCCCCGTTCCATCTCTAGGCTCTCTCTCAGGCCCCTCATACTTGTGATGTGTCTCAGGGGTAGAATGAAGAGATTCCTCTGAGTGAACACATACGTGAGAGGCCAGAGATGCTGAGGAAGGGCGCCTTGCCTAGTGATATCCTAGCGTAAGTGGAAAAGAGGTACCTGCCTGCTGTCCCAGTGTGTCGAACGTGTTCACATCAGGGGTTGCCTACTGTGAAGTTATTCCCTGGGTGCCCTGGATTTTGTGGCCAAAGACGCAAGGGGCCGTTGTCTGTCCATGGGTAAAATGGAGGGCTCTGCGGAACTGGCCGGTTAGGCTGGACCTCTCCTATTGGCTGAGTGTTTGTGACTCGTCCCCGTCCGAAGTTCCGCCCAGCCTTCCGGTGGCTGTCACCATGGTGATTGGGAAAGAAGCCTTAGGCCCCACACTCAGCCCTCACCTGGCCTACCTGGCCTCTTTCCCCTCATCTAGACCGCTGCGTGGATGAAAGTAAGGATGTCGGCCAGTGAGCACGTGTCCTGATTTCCTTGGAAGGATTAGGTTCCTTGCCTGGGCAGAAGACAGCCAAGGTCAGCCTGAGCCTAGACACCTAGTGACCTGTGACACTGCAGCCAGTGATAGATGTTGATGTCCACGCTCAGGTATCTGCAGGTGGCGGATTCAGTGTGGTGGGAAGAGAAGTGGAAGTAGAGATGACACACTCACGAGGGCACAGGCCAAAGGTCAGGGAAAATAGCTGAGGTCGTGGAGCTCTAGCGGAGCCAGTCTAGGGCCCAGGCCTCCCTGCTGTACGAGGCAAAGAGGTGATCCATATGCCGCCATCCGTAGATTCTGGACGGCTGGGGCCCTGGATGCCCGGATTTCGGCCTCGTCTACCGAGAAGTGACGCACATGCAGTGTGCCACCGGAGGCTGTGGAGCAGCAGAGGGCAAAATCTTGAAAATGGGGGCTTCAGTTGACTTGGCCTGTGCTCTCCTTTGGCTGAGTGACATCGTGTGTTTCCTAGCAGGTGAAGACATTCGTGGAGAGAGGCGGTTTCCATGCGTGCAGGCAAAGTGTGTGCTGAGATGATGAGTTGCAGGGGAGACCAGGGTGGACTCTCCAGACCCAGAATAGGCCTCTGGCAGGTATGTGTCAATGTTTTCTGCCCATGGCACTCAGCCGGTTATTTGCATAGAATGTTAGGAGCGGAATTAGTAGTCTCCGGAGAGGCTGCCACTTGTCAGCGAGCTTCACCTGGCCAGGTCCCACGGTGATGTCAAGCTTCACCTGGCCAGATCCGCCCGTGATGTAGCTCCCCAATCAATCACTGCTCTCTAGACCTTCCAGATAGACTCCCAGAACTTCTGTCCCCATGGGCAAACAGTAGAGCCAGAGGCCTTCCCCCTTTGCTCTTTGGTCTCTAGGCCCTCTGTCAGGCACTCCAAGGTGTGAAGTGACAAGGGGGAGAAGGAAGAGATTTCAGAGAACGAAGACAAGCAGAGAGAGACAGAGAGAGGCAAGAGATGCTGAGTGGGGATGCCTTGCCTACTGATATCCTCAGGAAAGTGGGAAAGAGGTACCTGGCGTGCTCTGCCAATGCCCTGAAGCAGTCCGCACCAGGGGCTCCCTTGTGCCTGCGTAGCCTTTCCCGGGGCGTGCTCAAATCCTGTGGCCACTAGGGGTCATAGGTCACAATGGAGGGCCCTGTGTCATCTGCCTGGCGGGCCGGATCTCTGCCATTGGCTCAGTCTTGTCACCAGGCCCATCCCAAGCTCCGCCCACTCTTGCGGTGGGGGGACTGTCTCTATGGTGATGGCAAAGAAGCCTCAGATACCACCCACCTGGCCTTCACTTCACCTACCTGGCCCTCTGACCCTCACTCAGACCTCTGTGTTGATAAAAATCAATGTCCGCCAGTGCCCAGGTGTCAGCATCTGGGATAAAGGATTCGGGACCTTGCCTGGGGCAGAAGGCAGCCTAGGTCAGCGGGTAGCTGGAAGTCTAGTGACTTGTGACACTGCTGCCAGTGACAAATGGTGACTCCCACACTCACATATCCCCTGGTGGCAGAATGCTAGTGATGGGTGGAGAAACATCGCTCCGGAGCACACGTTTAATGGGGCACCAGCCAAAGCAAAGGCCAGGGCCAGTAGTGGACGTCGTGGAGCTGAATGGCGAGCCAGTGAAGGGCCCAAGGATCCCTCCTGTATGTGGCGAACAGGTCATCCGTGTCCCCACGTCCATCAACCATTGCACTGCTGGGGCCCCGGCTGCCAGGATTTCGGCCTTGCCTTCGGAGCCCGGCCACATAGGCAGCCTTGCACCGGAGGCGGGGACGTGTAGACAGCAAAAATTTGGAAACTGGCAGTGTTTCCTCGATTTCCCTGGCATCGGCCTCTTTGAGCGGCTTGCTTTTTTTCCTGGTAGGATAGGGCCCTGACGGAGAAAGGCAGGATTACGTGTGCAGGAAAGGTGTGTGTTGAGAGGGTGACGACGTTGAGACCACGTTGGGATCTTTAGTCCCAGGAAAGGCCCCTGGCGGGTGTGGGTCAATGTTCTCTACCCATCCCCCTTGGCGGGGGGAGGTTTTCACCATACAAAGCAGCAGCGCAATTATTCGTCGCCGGAGAGGTTGCATCTGCCCACAAGCTCCCCCTGGCCAGGGTCCGCCCCTACTGTATTGCGCGTGTCAGTCAACAGAAGCTAAGACCTTCCAGAGAGACTACCTGCTATTCTGTCCCCACGGGGAAGCAGTACAGCCAGAAGCCTCCCCCGTTCCATCTCTAGGCTCTCTCTCAGGCCCCTCATACTTGTGATGTGTCTCAGGGGTAGAATGAAGAGATTCCTCTGAGTGAACACATACGTGAGAGGCCACAGATGCTGAGGAAGGGCGCCTTGCCTAGTGATATCCTAGCGTAAGTGGAAAAGAGGTACCTGCCTGCTGTCCCAGTGTGTCGAACGTGTTCACATCAGGGGTTGCCTACTGTGAAGTTATTCCCTGGGTGCCCTGGATTTTGTGGCCAAAGACGCAAGGGGCCGTTGTCTGTCCATGGGTAAAATGGAGGGCTCTGCGGAACTGGCCGGTTAGGCTGGACCTCTCCTATTGGCTGAGTGTTTGTGACTCGTCCCCGTCCGAAGTTCCGCCCAGCCTTCCGGTGGCTGTCCCCATGGTGATTGGGAAAGAAGCCTTAGGCCCCACACTCAGCCCTCCCCTGGCCTACCTGGCCTCTTTCCCCTCATCTAGACCGCTGTGTGGATGAAAGAAAGGATGTCGGCCAGTGAGCACGTGTCCTGATTTCCTTGGAAGGATTAGGTTCCTTGCCTGGGCAGAAGACAGCCAAGGTCAGCCTGAGCCTAGACACCTAGTGACCTGTGACACTGCAGCCAGTGATAGATGTTGATGTCCACGCTCAGGTATCCGCAGGTGGCGGATTCAGTGTGGTGGGAAGAGAAGTGGAAGTAGAGATGACACACTCACGAGGGCACAGGCCAAAGGTCAGGGAAAATAGCTGAGGTCGTGGAGCTCTAGCGGAGCCAGTCTAGGGCCCAGGCCTCCCTGCTGTACGAGGCAAAGAGGTGATCCATATGCCGCCATCCGTAGATTCTGGACGGCTGGGGCCCTGGATGCCCGGATTTCGGCCTCGTCTACCGAGAAGTGACGCACATGCAGTGTGCCACCGGAGGCTGTGGAGCAGCAGAGGGCAAAATCTTGAAAATGGGGGCTTCAGTTGACTTGGCCTGTGCTCTCCTTTGGCTGAGTGACATCGTGTGTTTCCTAGCAGGTGAAGACATTCGTGGAGAGAGGCGGTTTCCATGCGTGCAGGCAAAGTGTGTGCTGAGATGATGAGTTGCAGGGGAGACCAGGGTGGACTCTCCAGACCCAGAATAGGCCTCTGGCAGGTATGTGTCAATGTTTTCTGCCCATGGCACTCAGCCGGTTATTTGCATAGAATGTTAGGAGCGGAATTAGTAGTCTCCGGAGAGGCTGCCACTTGTCAGCGAGCTTCACCTGGCCAGGTCCCACGGTG
Source organism: Loxodonta africana (assembly GCF_030014295.1). Classification (NCBI taxonomy): domain Eukaryota; kingdom Metazoa; phylum Chordata; class Mammalia; order Proboscidea; family Elephantidae; genus Loxodonta; species Loxodonta africana. Next base: position 17,235 of record NW_026975567.1, read on the forward strand.
ATGTCAAGCTTCACCTGGCCAGGTCCGCCCGTGATGTAGCTCCCCAATCAATCACTGCTCTCTAGACCTTCCAGATAGACTCCCAGAACTTCTGTCCCCATGGGCAAACAGTAGAGCCAGAGGCCTTCCCCCTTTGCTCTTTGGTCTCTAGGCCCTCTGTCAGGCACTCCAAGGTGTGAAGTGACAAGGGGGAGAAGGAAGAGATTTCAGAGAACGAAGACAAGCAGAGAGAGACAGAGAGAGGCAAGAGATGCTGAGTGGGGATGCCTTGCCTACTGATATCCTCAGGAAAGTGGGAAAGAGGTACCTGGCGTGCTCTGCCAATGCCCTGAAGCAGTCCGCACCAGGGGCTCCCTTGTGCCTGCGTAGCCTTTCCCGGGGCGTGCTCAAATCCTGTGGCCACTAGGGGTCATAGGTCACAATGGAGGGCCCTGTGTCATCTGCCTGGCGGGCCGGATCTCTGCCATTGGCTCAGTCTTGTCACCAGGCCCATCCCAAGCTCCGCCCACTCTTGCGGTGGGGGGACTGTCTCTATGGTGATGGCAAAGAAGCCTCAGATACCACCCACCTGGCCTTCACTTCACCTACCTGGCCCTCTGACCCTCACTCAGACCTCTGTGTTGATAAAAATCAATGTCCGCCAGTGCCCAGGTGTCAGCATCTGGGATAAAGGATTCGGGACCTTGCCTGGGGCAGAAGGCAGCCTAGGTCAGCGGGTAGCTGGAAGTCTAGTGACTTGTGACACTGCTGCCAGTGACAAATGGTGACTCCCACACTCACATATCCCCTGGTGGCAGAATGCTAGTGATGGGTGGAGAAACATCGCTCCGGAGCACACGTTTAATGGGGCACCAGCCAAAGCAAAGGCCAGGGCCAGTAGAGGACGTCGTGGAGCTGAATGGCGAGCCAGTGAAGGGCCCAAGGATCCCTCCTGTATGTGGTGAACAGGTCATCCGTGTCCCCACGTCCATCAACCATTGCACTGCTGGGGCCCAGGCTGCCAGGATTTCGGCCTTGCCTTCGGAGCCCGACCACATAGGCAGCCTTGCACCGGAGGCGGGGACGTGTAGACAGCAAAAATTTGGAAACTGGCAGTGTTTCCTCGATTTCCCTGGCATCGGCCTCTTTGAGCGGCTTCCTTTTTTTCCTGGTAGGATAGGGCCCTGACGGAGAAAGGCAGGATTACGTGTGCAGGAAAGGTGTGTGTTGAGAGGGTGACGACGTTGAGACCACGTTGGGATCTTTAGTCCCAGGAAAGGCCCCTGGCGGGTATGGGTCAATGTTCTCTACCCATCCCCCTTGGCGGGGGGAGGTTTTCACCATACAAAGCAGCAGCGCAATTATTCGTCGCCGGAGAGGTTGCATCTGCCCACAAGCTCCCCCTGGCCAGGGTCCGCCCCTACTGTATTGCGCGTGTCAGTCAACAGAAGCTAAGACCTTCCAGAGAGACTACCTGCTATTCTGTCCCCACGGGGAAGCAGTACAGCCAGAAGCCTCCCCCGTTCCATCTCTAGGCTCTCTCTCAGGCCCCTCATACTTGTGATGTGTCTCAGGGGTAGAATGAAGAGATTCCTCTGAGTGAACACATACGTGAGAGGCCAGAGATGCTGAGGAAGGGCGCCTTGCCTAGTGATATCCTAGCGTAAGTGGAAAAGAGGTACCTGCCTGCTGTCCCAGTGTGTCGAACGTGTTCACATCAGGGGTTGCCTACTGTGAAGTTATTCCCTGGGTGCCCTGGATTTTGTGGCCAAAGACGCAAGGGGCCGTTGTCTGTCCATGGGTAAAATGGAGGGCTCTGCGGAACTGGCCGGTTAGGCTGGACCTCTCCTATTGGCTGAGTGTTTGTGACTCGTCCCCGTCCGAAGTTCCGCCCAGCCTTCCGGTGGCTGTCACCATGGTGATTGGGAAAGAAGCCTTAGGCCCCACACTCAGCCCTCACCTGGCCTACCTGGCCTCTTTCCCCTCATCTAGACCGCTGTGTGGATGAAAGAAAGGATGTCGGCCAGTGAGCACGTGTCCTGATTTCCTTGGAAGGATTAGGTTCCTTGCCTGGGCAGAAGACAGCCAAGGTCAGCCTGAGCCTAGACACCTAGTGACCTGTGACACTGCAGCCAGTGATAGATGTTGATGTCCACGCTCAGGTATCCGCAGGTGGCGGATTCAGTGTGGTGGGAAGAGAAGTGGAAGTAGAGATGACACACTCACGAGGGCACAGGCCAAAGGTCAGGGAAAATAGCTGAGGTCGTGGAGCTCTAGCGGAGCCAGTCTAGGGCCCAGGCCTCCCTGCTGTACGAGGCAAAGAGGTGATCCATATGCCGCCATCCGTAGATTCTGGACGGCTGGGGCCCTGGATGCCCGGATTTCGGCCTCGTCTACCGAGAAGTGACGCACATGCAGTGTGCCACCGGAGGCTGTGGAGCAGCAGAGGGCAAAATCTTGAAAATGGGGGCTTCAGTTGACTTGGCCTGTGCTCTCCTTTGGCTGAGTGACATCGTGTGTTTCCTAGCAGGTGAAGACATTCGTGGAGAGAGGCGGTTTCCATGCGTGCAGGCAAAGTGTGTGCTGAGATGATGAGTTGCAGGGGAGACCAGGGTGGACTCTCCAGACCCAGAATAGGCCTCTGGCAGGTATGTGTCAATGTTTTCTGCCCATGGCACTCAGCCGGTTATTTGCATAGAATGTTAGGAGCGGAATTAGTAGTCTCCGGAGAGGCTGCCACTTGTCAGCGAGCTTCACCTGGCCAGGTCCCACGGTGATGTCAAGCTTCACCTGGCCAGGTCCGCCCGTGATGTAGCTCCCCAATCAATCACTACTCTCTAGACCTTCCAGATAGACTCCCAGAACTTCTGTCCCCATGGGCAAGCAGTAGAGCCAGAGGCCTTCCCCCTTTGCTCTTTGGTCTCTAGGCCCTCTGTCAGGCACTCCAAGGTGTGAAGTGACAAGGGGGAGAAGGAAGAGATTTCAGAGAACGAAGACAAGCAGAGAGAGACAGAGAGAGGCAAGAGATGCTGAGTGGGGATGCCTTGCCTACTGATATCCTCAGGAAAGTGGGAAAGAGGTACCTGGCGTGCTCTGCCAATGCCCTGAAGCAGTCCGCACCAGGGGCTCCCTTGTGCCTGCGTAGCCTTTCCCGGGGCGTGCTCAAATCCTGTGGCCACTAGGGGTCATAGGTCCCAATGGAGGGCCCTGTGTCATCTGCCTGGCGGGCCGGATCTCTGCCATTGGCTCAGTCTTGTCACCAGGCCCATCCCAAGCTCCGCCCACTCTTGCGGTGGGGGGACTGTCTCTATGGTGATGGCAAAGAAGCCTCAGCCCCACCCACCTGGCCTTCACTTCACCTACCTGGCCCTCTGACCCTCACTCAGACCTCTGTGTTGATAAAAATCAATGTCCGCCAGTGCCCAGGTGTCAGCATCTGGGATAAAGGATTCGGGACCTTGCCTGGGGCAGAAGGCAGCCTAGGTCAGCGGGTAGCTGGAAGTCTAGTGACTTGTGACACTGCTGCCAGTGACAAATGGTGACTCCCACACTCACATATCCCCTGGTGGCAGAATGCTAGTGATGGGTGGAGAAACATCGCTCCGGAGCACACGTTTAATGGGGCACCAGCCAAAGCAAAGGCCAGGGCCAGTAGTGGACGTCGTGGAGCTGAATGGCGAGCCAGTGAAGGGCCCAAGGATCCCTCCTGTGTGTGGTGAACAGGTCATCCGTGTCCCCACGTCCATCAACCATTGCACTGCTGGGGCCCAGGCTGCCAGGATTTCGGCCTTGCCTTCGGAGCCCGACCACATAGGCAGCCTTGCACCGGAGGCGGGGACGTGTAGACAGCAAAAATTTGGAAACTGGCAGTGTTTCCTCGATTTCCCTGGCATCGGCCTCTTTGAGCGGCTTGCTTTTTTTCCTGGTAGGATAGGGCCCTGACGGAGAAAGGCAGGATTACGTGTGCAGGAAAGGTGTGTGTTGAGAGGGTGACGACGTCGGGACCACGTTGGGATCTTTAGTCCCAGGAAAGGCCCCTGGCGGGTGTGGGTCAATGTTTTCTACCCATCCCCCTTGGCGGGGGGAGGTTTTCACCATACAAAGCAGCAGCGCAATTATTCGTCGCCGGAGAGGTTGCATCTGCCCACAAGCTCCACCTGGCCAGGGTCCGCCCCTACTGTATTGCGCGTGTCAGTCAACAGAAGCTAAGACCTTCCAGAGAGACTACCTGCTATTCTGTCCCCACGGGGAAGCAGTACAGCCAGAAGCCTCCCCCGTTCCATCTCTAGGCTCTCTCTCAGGCCCCTCATACTTGTGATGTGTCTCAGGGGTAGAATGAAGAGATTCCTCTGAGTGAACACATACGTGAGAGGCCACAGATGCTGAGGAAGGGCGCCTTGCCTAGTGATATCCTAGCGTAAGTGGAAAAGAGGTACCTGCCTGCTGTCCCAGTGTGTCGAACGTGTTCACATCAGGGGTTGCCTACTGTGAAGTTATTCCCTGGGTGCCCTGGATTTTGTGGCCAAAGACGCAAGGGGCCGTTGTCTGTCCATGGGTAAAATGGAGGGCTCTGCGGAACTGGCCGGTTAGGCTGGACCTCTCCTATTGGCTGAGTGTTTGTGACTCGTCCCCGTCCGAAGTTCCGCCCAGCCTTCCGGTGGCTGTCACCATGGTGATTGGGAAAGAAGCCTTAGGCCCCACACTCAGCCCTCCCCTGGCCTACCTGGCCTCTTTCCCCTCATCTAGACCGCTGTGTGGATGAAAGAAAGGATGTCGGCCAGTGAGCACGTGTCCTGATTTCCTTGGAAGGATTAGGTTCCTTGCCTGGGCAGAAGACAGCCAAGGTCAGCCTGAGCCTAGACACCTAGTGACCTGTGACACTGCAGCCAGTGATAGATGTTGATGTCCACGCTCAGGTATCCGCAGGTGGCGGATTCAGTGTGGTGGGAAGAGAAGTGGAAGTAGAGATGACACACTCACGAGGGCACAGGCCAAAGGTCAGGGAAAATAGCTGAGGTCGTGGAGCTCTAGCGGAGCCAGTCTAGGGCCCAGGCCTCCCTGCTGTACGAGGCAAAGAGGTGATCCATATGCCGCCATCCGTAGATTCTGGACGGCTGGGGCCCTGGATGCCCGGATTTCGGCCTCGTCTACCGAGAAGTGACGCACATGCAGTGTGCCACCGGAGGCTGTGGAGCAGCAGAGGGCAAAATCTTGAAAATGGGGGCTTCAGTTGACTTGGCCTGTGCTCTCCTTTGGCTGAGTGACATCGTGTGTTTCCTAGCAGGTGAAGACATTCGTGGAGAGAGGCGGTTTCCATGCGTGCAGGCAAAGTGTGTGCTGAGATGATGAGTTGCAGGGGAGACCAGGGTGGACTCTCCAGACCCAGAATAGGCCTCTGGCAGGTATGTGTCAATGTTTTCTGCCCATGGCACTCAGCCGGTTATTTGCATAGAATGTTAGGAGCGGAATTAGTAGTCTCCGGAGAGGCTGCCACTTGTCAGCGAGCTTCACCTGGCCAGGTCCCACGGTGATGTCAAGCTTCACCTGGCCAGGTCCGCCCGTGATGTAGCTCCCCAATCAATCACTACTCTCTAGACCTTCCAGATAGACTCCCAGAACTTCTCTCCCCATGGGCAAGCAGTAGAGCCAGAGGCCTTCCCCCTTTGCTCTTTGGTCTCTAGGCCCTCTGTCAGGCACTCCAAGGTGTGAAGTGACAAGGGGGAGAAGGAAGAGATTTCAGAGAACGAAGACAAGCAGAGAGAGACAGAGAGAGGCAAGAGATGCTGAGTGGGGATGCCTTGCCTACTGATATCCTCAGGAAAGTGGGAAAGAGGTACCTGGCGTGCTCTGCCAATGCCCTGAAGCAGTCCGCACCAGGGGCTCCCTTGTGCCTGCGTAGCCTTTCCCGGGGCGTGCTCAAATCCTGTGGCCACTAGGGGTCATAGGTCCCAATGGAGGGCCCTGTGTCATCTGCCTGGCGGGCCGGATCTCTGCCATTGGCTCAGTCTTGTCACCAGGCCCATCCCAAGCTCCGCCCACTCTTGCGGTGGGGGGACTGTCTCTATGGTGATGGCAAAGAAGCCTCAGCCCCACCCACCTGGCCTTCACTTCACCTACCTGGCCCTCTGACCCTCACTCAGACCTCTGTGTTGATAAAAATCAATGTCCGCCAGTGCCCAGGTGTCAGCATCTGGGATAAAGGATTCGGGACCTTGCCTGGGGCAGAAGGCAGCCTAGGTCAGCGGGTAGCTGGAAGTCTAGTGACTTGTGACACTGCTGCCAGTGACAAATGGTGACTCCCACACTCACATATCCCCTGGTGGCAGAATGCTAGTGATGGGTGGAGAAACATCGCTCCGGAGCACACGTTTAATGGGGCACCAGCCAAAGCAAAGGCCAGGGCCAGTAGTGGACGTCGTGGAGCTGAATGGCGAGCCAGTGAAGGGCCCAAGGATCCCTCCTGTGTGTGGTGAACAGGTCATCCGTGTCCCCACGTCCATCAACCATTGCACTGCTGGGGCCCAGGCTGCCAGGATTTCGGCCTTGCCTTCGGAGCCCGACCACATAGGCAGCCTTGCACCGGAGGCGGGGACGTGTAGACAGCAAAAATTTGGAAACTGGCAGTGTTTCCTCGATTTCCCTGGCATCGGCCTCTTTGAGCGGCTTCCTTTTTTTCCTGGTAGGATAGGGCCCTGACGGAGAAAGGCAGGATTACGTGTGCAGGAAAGGTGTGTGTTGAGAGGGTGACGACGTTGGGACCACGTTGGGATCTTTAGTCCCAGGAAAGGCCCCTGGCGGGTGTGGGTCAATGTTTTCTACCCATCCCCCTTGGCGGGGGGAGGTTTTCACCATACAAAGCAGCAGCGCAATTATTCGTCGCCGGAGAGGTTGCATCTGCCCACAAGCTCCACCTGGCCAGGGTCCGCCCCTACTGTATTGCGCGTGTCAGTCAACAGAAGCTAAGACCTTCCAGAGAGACTACCTGCTATTCTGTCCCCACGGGGAAGCAGTACAGCCAGAAGCCTCCCCCGTTCCATCTCTAGGCTCTCTCTCAGGCCCCTCATACTTGTGATGTGTCTCAGGGGTAGAATGAAGAGATTCCTCTGAGTGAACACATACGTGAGAGGCCACAGATGCTGAGGAAGGGCGCCTTGCCTAGTGATATCCTAGCGTAAGTGGAAAAGAGGTACCTGCCTGCTGTCCCAGTGTGTCGAACGTGTTCACATCAGGGGTTGCCTACTGTGAAGTTATTCCCTGGGTGCCCTGGATTTTGTGGCCAAAGACGCAAGGGGCCGTTGTCTGTCCATGGGTAAAATGGAGGGCTCTGCGGAACTGGCCGGTTAGGCTGGACCTCTCCTATTGGCTGAGTGTTTGTGACTCGTCCCCGTCCGAAGTTCCGCCCAGCCTTCCGGTGGCTGTCACCATGGTGATTGGGAAAGAAGCCTTAGGCCCCACACTCAGCCCTCCCCTGGCCTACCTGGCCTCTTTCCCCTCATCTAGACCGCTGCGTGGATGAAAGTAAGGATGTCGGCCAGTGAGCACGTGTCCTGATTTCCTTGGAAGGATTAGGTTCCTTGCCTGGGCAGAAGACAGCCAAGGTCAGCCTGAGCCTAGACACCTAGTGACCTGTGACACTGCAGCCAGTGATAGATGTTGATGTCGACGCTCAGGTATCCGCAGGTGGCGGATTCAGTGTGGTGGGAAGAGAAGTGGAAGTAGAGATGACACACTCACGAGGGCACAGGCCAAAGGTCAGGGAAAATAGCTGAGGTCGTGGAGCTCTAGCGGAGCCAGTCTAGGGCCCAGGCCTCCCTGCTGTACGAGGCAAAGAGGTGATCCATATGCCGCCATCCGTAGATTCTGGACGGCTGGGGCCCTGGATGCCCGGATTTCGGCCTCGTCTACCGAGAAGTGACGCACATGCAGTGTGCCACCGGAGGCTGTGGAGCAGCAGAGGGCAAAATCTTGAAAATGGGGGCTTCAGTTGACTTGGCCTGTGCTCTCCTTTGGCTGAGTGACATCGTGTGTTTCCTAGCAGGTGAAGACATTCGTGGAGAGAGGCGGTTTCCATGCGTGCAGGCAAAGTGTGTGCTGAGATGATGAGTTGCAGGGGAGACCAGGGTGGACTCTCCAGACCCAGAATAGGCCTCTGGCAGGTATGTGTCAATGTTTTCTGCCCATGGCACTCAGCCGGTTATTTGCATAGAATGTTAGGAGCGGAATTAGTAGTCTCCGGAGAGGCTGCCACTTGTCAGCGAGCTTCACCTGGCCAGGTCCCACGGTGATGTCAAGCTTCACCTGGCCAGGTCCGCCCGTGATGTAGCTCCCCAATCAATCACTGCTCTCTAGACCTTCCAGATAGACTCCCAGAACTTCTGTCCCCATGGGCAAACAGTAGAGCCAGAGGCCTTCCCCCTTTGCTCTTTGGTCTCTAGGCCCTCTGTCAGGCACTCCAAGGTGTGAAGTGACAAGGGGGAGAAGGAAGAGATTTCAGAGAACGAAGACAAGCAGAGAGAGACAGAGAGAGGCAAGAGATGCTGAGTGGGGATGCCTTGCCTACTGATATCCTCAGGAAAGTGGGAAAGAGGTACCTGGCGTGCTCTGCCAATGCCCTGAAGCAGTCCGCACCAGGGGCTCCCTTGTGCCTGCGTAGCCTTTCCCGGGGCGTGCTCAAATCCTGTGGCCACTAGGGGTCATAGGTCCCAATGGAGGGCCCTGTGTCATCTGCCTGGCGGGCCGGATCTCTGCCATTGGCTCAGCCTTGTCACCAGGCCCATCCCAAGCTCCGCCCACTCTTGCGGTGGGGGGACTGTCTCTATGGTGATGGCAAAGAAGCCTCAGCCCCGCCCACCTGGCCTTCACTTCACCTACCTGGCCCTCTGACCCTCACTCAGACCTCTGTGTTGATAAAAATCAATGTCCGCCAGTGCCCAGGTGTCAGCATCTGGGATAAAGGATTCGGGACCTTGCCTGGGGCAGAAGGCAGCCTAGGTCAGCGGGTAGCTGGAAGTCTAGTGACTTGTGACACTGCTGCCAGTGACAAATGGTGACTCCCACACTCACATATCCCCTGGTGGCAGAATGCTAGTGATGGGTGGAGAAAGATCGCTCCGGAGCACACGTTTAATGGGGCACCAGCCAAAGCAAAGGCCAGGGCCAGTAGTGGACGTCGTGGAGCTGAATGGCGAGCCAGTGAAGGGCCCAAGGATCCCTCCTGTATGTGGCGAACAGGTCATCCGTGTCCCCACGTCCATCAACCATTGCACTGCTGGGGCCCCGGCTGCCAGGATTTCGGCCTTGCCTTCGGAGCCCGGCCACATAGGCAGCCTTGCACCGGAGGCGGGGACGTGTAGACAGCAAAAATTTGGAAACTGGCAGTGTTTCCTCGATTTCCCTGGCATCGGCCTCTTTGAGCGGCTTGCTTTTTTTCCTGGTAGGATAGGGCCCTGACGGAGAAAGGCAGGATTACGTGTGCAGGAAAGGTGTGTGTTGAGAGGGTGACGACGTTGAGACCACGTTGGGATCTTTAGTCCCAGGAAAGGCCCCTGGCGGGTGTGGGTCAATGTTCTCTACCCATCCCCCTTGGCGGGGGGAGGTTTTCACCATACAAAGCAGCAGCGCAATTATTCGTCGCCGGAGAGGTTGCATCTGCCCACAAGCTCCCCCTGGCCAGGGTCCGCCCCTACTGTATTGCGCGTGTCAGTCAACAGAAGCTAAGACCTTCCAGAGAGACTACCTGCTATTCTGTCCCCACGGGGAAGCAGTACAGCCAGAAGCCTCCCCCGTTCCATCTCTAGGCTCTCTCTCAGGCCCCTCATACTTGTGATGTGTCTCAGGGGTAGAATGAAGAGATTCCTCTGAGTGAACACATACGTGAGAGGCCAGAGATGCTGAGGAAGGGCGCCTTGCCTAGTGATATCCTAGCGTAAGTGGAAAAGAGGTACCTGCCTGCTGTCCCAGTGTGTCGAACGTGTTCACATCAGGGGTTGCCTACTGTGAAGTTATTCCCTGGGTGCCCTGGATTTTGTGGCCAAAGACGCAAGGGGCCGTTGTCTGTCCATGGGTAAAATGGAGGGCTCTGCGGAACTGGCCGGTTAGGCTGGACCTCTCCTATTGGCTGAGTGTTTGTGACTCGTCCCCGTCCGAAGTTCCGCCCAGCCTTCCGGTGGCTGTCACCATGGTGATTGGGAAAGAAGCCTTAGGCCCCACACTCAGCCCTCACCTGGCCTACCTGGCCTCTTTCCCCTCATCTAGACCGCTGTGTGGATGAAAGAAAGGATGTCGGCCAGTGAGCACGTGTCCTGATTTCCTTGGAAGGATTAGGTTCCTTGCCTGGGCAGAAGACAGCCAAGGTCAGCCTGAGCCTAGACACCTAGTGACCTGTGACACTGCAGCCAGTGATAGATGTTGATGTCCACGCTCAGGTATCCGCAGGTGGCGGATTCAGTGTGGTGGGAAGAGAAGTGGAAGTAGAGATGACACACTCACGAGGGCACAGGCCAAAGGTCAGGGAAAATAGCTGAGGTCGTGGAGCTCTAGCGGAGCCAGTCTAGGGCCCAGGCCTCCCTGCTGTACGAGGCAAAGAGGTGATCCATATGCCGCCATCCGTAGATTCTGGACGGCTGGGGCCCTGGATGCCCGGATTTCGGCCTCGTCTACCGAGAAGTGACGCACATGCAGTGTGCCACCGGAGGCTGTGGAGCAGCAGAGGGCAAAATCTTGAAAATGGGGGCTTCAGTTGACTTGGCCTGTGCTCTCCTTTGGCTGAGTGACATCGTGTGTTTCCTAGCAGGTGAAGACATTCGTGGAGAGAGGCGGTTTCCATGCGTGCAGGCAAAGTGTGTGCTGAGATGATGAGTTGCAGGGGAGACCAGGGTGGACTCTCCAGACCCAGAATAGGCCTCTGGCAGGTATGTGTCAATGTTTTCTGCCCATGGCACTCAGCCGGTTATTTGCATAGAATGTTAGGAGCGGAATTAGTAGTCTCCGGAGAGGCTGCCACTTGTCAGCGAGCTTCACCTGGCCAGGTCCCACGGTGATGTCAAGCTTCACCTGGCCAGGTCCGCCCGTGATGTAGCTCCCCAATCAATCACTACTCTCTAGACCTTCCAGATAGACTCCCAGAACTTCTCTCCCCATGGGCAAGCAGTAGAGCCAGAGGCCTTCCCCCTTTGCTCTTTGGTCTCTAGGCCCTCTGTCAGGCACTCCAAGGTGTGAAGTGACAAGGGGGAGAAGGAAGAGATTTCAGAGAACGAAGACAAGCAGAGAGAGACAGAGAGAGGCAAGAGATGCTGAGTGGGGATGCCTTGCCTACTGATATCCTCAGGAAAGTGGGAAAGAGGTACCTGGCGTGCTCTGCCAATGCCCTGAAGCAGTCCGCACCAGGGGCTCCCTTGTGCCTGCGTAGCCTTTCCCGGGGCGTGCTCAAATCCTGTGGCCACTAGGGGTCATAGGTCCCAATGGAGGGCCCTGTGTCATCTGCCTGGCGGGCCGGATCTCTGCCATTGGCTCAGTCTTGTCACCAGGCCCATCCCAAGCTCCGCCCACTCTTGCGGTGGGGGGACTGTCTCTATGGTGATGGCAAAGAAGCCTCAGCCCCGCCCACCTGGCCTTCACTTCACCTACCTGGCCCTCTGACCCTCACTCAGACCTCTGTGTTGATAAAAATCAATGTCCGCCAGTGCCCAGGTGTCAGCATCTGGGATAAAGGATTCGGGACCTTGCCTGGGGCAGAAGGCAGCCTAGGTCAGCGGGTAGCTGGAAGTCTAGTGACTTGTGACACTGCTGCCAGTGACAAATGGTGACTCCCACACTCACATATCCCCTGGTGGCAGAATGCTAGTGATGGGTGGAGAAACATCGCTCCAGAGCACACGTTTAATGGGGCACCAGCCAAAGCAAAGGCCAGGGCCAGTAGTGGACGTCGTGGAGCTGAATGGCGAGCCAGTGAAGGGCCCAAGGATCCCTCCTGTGTGTGGTGAACAGGTCATCCGTGTCCCCACGTCCATCAACCATTGCACTGCTGGGGCCCAGGCTGCCAGGATTTCGGCCTTGCCTTCGGAGCCCGACCACATAGGCAGCCTTGCACCGGAGGCGGGGACGTGTAGACAGCAAAAATTTGGAAACTGGCAGTGTTTCCTTGATTTCCCTGGCATCGGCCTCTTTGAGCGGCTTCCTTTTTTTCCTGGTAGGATAGGGCCCTGACGGAGAAAGGCAGGATTACGTGTGCAGGAAAGGTGTGTGTTGAGAGGGTGACGACGTTGGGACCACGTTGGGATCTTTAGTCCCAGGAAAGGCCCCTGGCGGGTGTGGGTCAATGTTTTCTACCCATCCCCCTTGGCGGGGGGAGGTTTTCACCATACAAAGCAGCAGCGCAATTATTCGTCGCCGGAGAGGTTGCATCTGCCCACAAGCTCCACCTGGCCAGGGTCCGCCCCTACTGTATTGCGCGTGTCAGTCAACAGAAGCTAAGACCTTCCAGAGAGACTACCTGCTATTCTGTCCCCACGGGGAAGCAGTACAGCCAGAAGCCTCCCCCGTTCCATCTCTAGGCTCTCTCTCAGGCCCCTCATACTTGTGATGTGTCTCAGGGGTAGAATGAAGAGATTCCTCTGAGTGAACACATACGTGAGAGGCCAGAGATGCTGAGGAAGGGCGCCTTGCCTAGTGATATCCTAGCGTAAGTGGAAAAGAGGTACCTGCCTGCTGTCCCAGTGTGTCGAACGTGTTCACATCAGGGGTTGCCTACTGTGAAGTTATTCCCTGGGTGCCCTGGATTTTGTGGCCAAAGACGCAAGGGGCCGTTGTCTGTCCATGGGTAAAATGGAGGGCTCTGCGGAACTGGCCGGTTAGGCTGGACCTCTCCTATTGGCTGAGTGTTTGTGACTCGTCCCCGTCCGAAGTTCCGCCCAGCCTTCCGGTGGCTGTCACCATGGTGATTGGGAAAGAAGCCTTAGGCCCCACACTCAGCCCTCACCTGGCCTACCTGGCCTCTTTCCCCTCATCTAGACCGCTGCGTGGATGAAAGTAAGGATGTCGGCCAGTGAGCACGTGTCCTGATTTCCTTGGAAGGATTAGGTTCCTTGCCTGGGCAGAAGACAGCCAAGGTCAGCCTGAGCCTAGACACCTAGTGACCTGTGACACTGCAGCCAGTGATAGATGTTGATGTCCACGCTCAGGTATCTGCAGGTGGCGGATTCAGTGTGGTGGGAAGAGAAGTGGAAGTAGAGATGACACACTCACGAGGGCACAGGCCAAAGGTCAGGGAAAATAGCTGAGGTCGTGGAGCTCTAGCGGAGCCAGTCTAGGGCCCAGGCCTCCCTGCTGTACGAGGCAAAGAGGTGATCCATATGCCGCCATCCGTAGATTCTGGACGGCTGGGGCCCTGGATGCCCGGATTTCGGCCTCGTCTACCGAGAAGTGACGCACATGCAGTGTGCCACCGGAGGCTGTGGAGCAGCAGAGGGCAAAATCTTGAAAATGGGGGCTTCAGTTGACTTGGCCTGTGCTCTCCTTTGGCTGAGTGACATCGTGTGTTTCCTAGCAGGTGAAGACATTCGTGGAGAGAGGCGGTTTCCATGCGTGCAGGCAAAGTGTGTGCTGAGATGATGAGTTGCAGGGGAGACCAGGGTGGACTCTCCAGACCCAGAATAGGCCTCTGGCAGGTATGTGTCAATGTTTTCTGCCCATGGCACTCAGCCGGTTATTTGCATAGAATGTTAGGAGCGGAATTAGTAGTCTCCGGAGAGGCTGCCACTTGTCAGCGAGCTTCACCTGGCCAGGTCCCACGGTGATGTCAAGCTTCACCTGGCCAGGTCCGCCCGTGATGTAGCTCCCCAATCAATCACTGCTCTCTAGACCTTCCAGATAGACTCCCAGAACTTCTGTCCCCATGGGCAAACAGTAGAGCCAGAGGCCTTCCCCCTTTGCTCTTTGGTCTCTAGGCCCTCTGTCAGGCACTCCAAGGTGTGAAGTGACAAGGGGGAGAAGGAAGAGATTTCAGAGAACGAAGACAAGCAGAGAGAGACAGAGAGAGGCAAGAGATGCTGAGTGGGGATGCCTTGCCTACTGATATCCTCAGGAAAGTGGGAAAGAGGTACCTGGCGTGCTCTGCCAATGCCCTGAAGCAGTCCGCACCAGGGGCTCCCTTGTGCCTGCGTAGCCTTTCCCGGGGCGTGCTCAAATCCTGTGGCCACTAGGGGTCATAGGTCACAATGGAGGGCCCTGTGTCATCTGCCTGGCGGGCCGGATCTCTGCCATTGGCTCAGTCTTGTCACCAGGCCCATCCCAAGCTCCGCCCACTCTTGCGGTGGGGGGACTGTCTCTATGGTGATGGCAAAGAAGCCTCAGATACCACCCACCTGGCCTTCACTTCACCTACCTGGCCCTCTGACCCTCACTCAGACCTCTGTGTTGATAAAAATCAATGTCCGCCAGTGCCCAGGTGTCAGCATCTGGGATAAAGGATTCGGGACCTTGCCTGGGGCAGAAGGCAGCCTAGGTCAGCGGGTAGCTGGAAGTCTAGTGACTTGTGACACTGCTGCCAGTGACAAATGGTGACTCCCACACTCACATATCCCCTGGTGGCAGAATGCTAGTGATGGGTGGAGAAACATCGCTCCGGAGCACACGTTTAATGGGGCACCAGCCAAAGCAAAGGCCAGGGCCAGTAGTGGACGTCGTGGAGCTGAATGGCGAGCCAGTGAAGGGCCCAAGGATCCCTCCTGTATGTGGCGAACAGGTCATCCGTGTCCCCACGTCCATCAACCATTGCACTGCTGGGGCCCCGGCTGCCAGGATTTCGGCCTTGCCTTCGGAGCCCGGCCACATAGGCAGCCTTGCACCGGAGGCGGGGACGTGTAGACAGCAAAAATTTGGAAACTGGCAGTGTTTCCTCGATTTCCCTGGCATCGGCCTCTTTGAGCGGCTTGCTTTTTTTCCTGGTAGGATAGGGCCCTGACGGAGAAAGGCAGGATTACGTGTGCAGGAAAGGTGTGTGTTGAGAGGGTGACGACGTTGAGACCACGTTGGGATCTTTAGTCCCAGGAAAGGCCCCTGGCGGGTGTGGGTCAATGTTCTCTACCCATCCCCCTTGGCGGGGGGAGGTTTTCACCATACAAAGCAGCAGCGCAATTATTCGTCGCCGGAGAGGTTGCATCTGCCCACAAGCTCCCCCTGGCCAGGGTCCGCCCCTACTGTATTGCGCGTGTCAGTCAACAGAAGCTAAGACCTTCCAGAGAGACTACCTGCTATTCTGTCCCCACGGGGAAGCAGTACAGCCAGAAGCCTCCCCCGTTCCATCTCTAGGCTCTCTCTCAGGCCCCTCATACTTGTGATGTGTCTCAGGGGTAGAATGAAGAGATTCCTCTGAGTGAACACATACGTGAGAGGCCACAGATGCTGAGGAAGGGCGCCTTGCCTAGTGATATCCTAGCGTAAGTGGAAAAGAGGTACCTGCCTGCTGTCCCAGTGTGTCGAACGTGTTCACATCAGGGGTTGCCTACTGTGAAGTTATTCCCTGGGTGCCCTGGATTTTGTGGCCAAAGACGCAAGGGGCCGTTGTCTGTCCATGGGTAAAATGGAGGGCTCTGCGGAACTGGCCGGTTAGGCTGGACCTCTCCTATTGGCTGAGTGTTTGTGACTCGTCCCCGTCCGAAGTTCCGCCCAGCCTTCCGGTGGCTGTCCCCATGGTGATTGGGAAAGAAGCCTTAGGCCCCACACTCAGCCCTCCCCTGGCCTACCTGGCCTCTTTCCCCTCATCTAGACCGCTGTGTGGATGAAAGAAAGGATGTCGGCCAGTGAGCACGTGTCCTGATTTCCTTGGAAGGATTAGGTTCCTTGCCTGGGCAGAAGACAGCCAAGGTCAGCCTGAGCCTAGACACCTAGTGACCTGTGACACTGCAGCCAGTGATAGATGTTGATGTCCACGCTCAGGTATCCGCAGGTGGCGGATTCAGTGTGGTGGGAAGAGAAGTGGAAGTAGAGATGACACACTCACGAGGGCACAGGCCAAAGGTCAGGGAAAATAGCTGAGGTCGTGGAGCTCTAGCGGAGCCAGTCTAGGGCCCAGGCCTCCCTGCTGTACGAGGCAAAGAGGTGATCCATATGCCGCCATCCGTAGATTCTGGACGGCTGGGGCCCTGGATGCCCGGATTTCGGCCTCGTCTACCGAGAAGTGACGCACATGCAGTGTGCCACCGGAGGCTGTGGAGCAGCAGAGGGCAAAATCTTGAAAATGGGGGCTTCAGTTGACTTGGCCTGTGCTCTCCTTTGGCTGAGTGACATCGTGTGTTTCCTAGCAGGTGAAGACATTCGTGGAGAGAGGCGGTTTCCATGCGTGCAGGCAAAGTGTGTGCTGAGATGATGAGTTGCAGGGGAGACCAGGGTGGACTCTCCAGACCCAGAATAGGCCTCTGGCAGGTATGTGTCAATGTTTTCTGCCCATGGCACTCAGCCGGTTATTTGCATAGAATGTTAGGAGCGGAATTAGTAGTCTCCGGAGAGGCTGCCACTTGTCAGCGAGCTTCACCTGGCCAGGTCCCACGGTGATGTCAAGCTTCACCTGGCCAGGTCCGCCCGTGATGTAGCTCCCCAATCAATCACTACTCTCTAGACCTTCCAGATAGACTCCCAGAACTTCTCTCCCCATGGGCAAGCAGTAGAGCCAGAGGCCTTCCCCCTTTGCTCTTTGGTCTCTAGGCCCTCTGTCAGGCACTCCAAGGTGTGAAGTGACAAGGGGGAGAAGGAAGAGATTTCAGAGAACGAAGACAAGCAGAGAGAGACAGAGAGAGGCAAGAGATGCTGAGTGGGGATGCCTTGCCTACTGATATCCTCAGGAAAGTGGGAAAGAGGTACCTGGCGTGCTCTGCCAATGCCCTGAAGCAGTCCGCACCAGGGGCTCCCTTGTGCCTGCGTAGCCTTTCCCGGGGCGTGCTCAAATCCTGTGGCCACTAGGGGTCATAGGTCCCAATGGAGGGCCCTGTGTCATCTGCCTGGCGGGCCGGATCTCTGCCATTGGCTCAGTCTTGTCACCAGGCCCATCCCAAGCTCCGCCCACTCTTGCGGTGGGGGGACTGTCTCTATGGTGATGGCAAAGAAGCCTCAGCCCCACCCACCTGGCCTTCACTTCACCTACCTGGCCCTCTGACCCTCACTCAGACCTCTGTGTTGATAAAAATCAATGTCCGCCAGTGCCCAGGTGTCAGCATCTGGGATAAAGGATTCGGGACCTTGCCTGGGGCAGAAGGCAGCCTAGGTCAGCGGGTAGCTGGAAGTCTAGTGACTTGTGACACTGCTGCCAGTGACAAATGGTGACTCCCACACTCACATATCCCCTGGTGGCAGAATGCTAGTGATGGGTGGAGAAACATCGCTCCGGAGCACACGTTTAATGGGGCACCAGCCAAAGCAAAGGCCAGGGCCAGTAGTGGACGTCGTGGAGCTGAATGGCGAGCCAGTGAAGGGCCCAAGGATCCCTCCTGTGTGTGGTGAACAGGTCATCCGTGTCCCCACGTCCATCAACCATTGCACTGCTGGGGCCCAGGCTGCCAGGATTTCGGCCTTGCCTTCGGAGCCCGACCACATAGGCAGCCTTGCACCGGAGGCGGGGACGTGTAGACAGCAAAAATTTGGAAACTGGCAGTGTTTCCTCGATTTCCCTGGCATCGGCCTCTTTGAGCGGCTTCCTTTTTTTCCTGGTAGGATAGGGCCCTGACGGAGAAAGGCAGGATTACGTGTGCAGGAAAGGTGTGTGTTGAGAGGGTGACGACGTTGGGACCACGTTGGGATCTTTAGTCCCAGGAAAGGCCCCTGGCGGGTGTGGGTCAATGTTTTCTACCCATCCCCCTTGGCGGGGGGAGGTTTTCACCATACAAAGCAGCAGCGCAATTATTCGTCGCCGGAGAGGTTGCATCTGCCCACAAGCTCCACCTGGCCAGGGTCCGCCCCTACTGTATTGCGCGTGTCAGTCAACAGAAGCTAAGACCTTCCAGAGAGACTACCTGCTATTCTGTCCCCACGGGGAAGCAGTACAGCCAGAAGCCTCCCCCGTTCCATCTCTAGGCTCTCTCTCAGGCCCCTCATACTTGTGATGTGTCTCAGGGGTAGAATGAAGAGATTCCTCTGAGTGAACACATACGTGAGAGGCCACAGATGCTGAGGAAGGGCGCCTTGCCTAGTGATATCCTAGCGTAAGTGGAAAAGAGGTACCTGCCTGCTGTCCCAGTGTGTCGAACGTGTTCACATCAGGGGTTGCCTACTGTGAAGTTATTCCCTGGGTGCCCTGGATTTTGTGGCCAAAGACGCAAGGGGCCGTTGTCTGTCCATGGGTAAAATGGAGGGCTCTGCGGAACTGGCCGGTTAGGCTGGACCTCTCCTATTGGCTGAGTGTTTGTGACTCGTCCCCGTCCGAAGTTCCGCCCAGCCTTCCGGTGGCTGTCCCCATGGTGATTGGGAAAGAAGCCTTAGGCCCCACACTCAGCCCTCCCCTGGCCTACCTGGCCTCTTTCCCCTCATCTAGACCGCTGTGTGGATGAAAGAAAGGATGTCGGCCAGTGAGCACGTGTCCTGATTTCCTTGGAAGGATTAGGTTCCTTGCCTGGGCAGAAGACAGCCAAGGTCAGCCTGAGCCTAGACACCTAGTGACCTGTGACACTGCAGCCAGTGATAGATGTTGATGTCGACGCTCAGGTATCCGCAGGTGGCGGATTCAGTGTGGTGGGAAGAGAAGTGGAAGTAGAGATGACACACTCACGAGGGCACAGGCCAAAGGTCAGGGAAAATAGCTGAGGTCGTGGAGCTCTAGCGGAGCCAGTCTAGGGCCCAGGCCTCCCTGCTGTACGAGGCAAAGAGGTGATCCATATGCCGCCATCCGTAGATTCTGGACGGCTGGGGCCCTGGATGCCCGGATTTCGGCCTCGTCTACCGAGAAGTGACGCACATGCAGTGTGCCACCGGAGGCTGTGGAGCAGCAGAGGGCAAAATCTTGAAAATGGGGGCTTCAGTTGACTTGGCCTGTGCTCTCCTTTGGCTGAGTGACATCGTGTGTTTCCTAGCAGGTGAAGACATTCGTGGAGAGAGGCGGTTTCCATGCGTGCAGGCAAAGTGTGTGCTGAGATGATGAGTTGCAGGGGAGACCAGGGTGGACTCTCCAGACCCAGAATAGGCCTCTGGCAGGTATGTGTCAATGTTTTCTGCCCATGGCACTCAGCCGGTTATTTGCATAGAATGTTAGGAGCGGAATTAGTAGTCTCCGGAGAGGCTGCCACTTGTCAGCGAGCTTCACCTGGCCAGGTCCCACGGTGATGTCAAGCTTCACCTGGCCAGGTCCGCCCGTGATGTAGCTCCCCAATCAATCACTGCTCTCTAGACCTTCCAGATAGACTCCCAGAACTTCTGTCCCCATGGGCAAACAGTAGAGCCAGAGGCCTTCCCCCTTTGCTCTTTGGTCTCTAGGCCCTCTGTCAGGCACTCCAAGGTGTGAAGTGACAAGGGGGAGAAGGAAGAGATTTCAGAGAACGAAGACAAGCAGAGAGAGACAGAGAGAGGCAAGAGATGCTGAGTGGGGATGCCTTGCCTACTGATATCCTCAGGAAAGTGGGAAAGAGGTACCTGGCGTGCTCTGCCAATGCCCTGAAGCAGTCCGCACCAGGGGCTCCCTTGTGCCTGCGTAGCCTTTCCCGGGGCGTGCTCAAATCCTGTGGCCACTAGGGGTCATAGGTCCCAATGGAGGGCCCTGTGTCATCTGCCTGGCGGGCCGGATCTCTGCCATTGGCTCAGTCTTGTCACCAGGCCCATCCCAAGCTCCGCCCACTCTTGCGGTGGGGGGACTGTCTCTATGGTGATGGCAAAGAAGCCTCAGCCCCGCCCACCTGGCCTTCACTTCACCTACCTGGCCCTCTGACCCTCACTCAGACCTCTGTGTTGATAAAAATCAATGTCCGCCAGTGCCCAGGTGTCAGCATCTGGGATAAAGGATTCGGGACCTTGCCTGGGGCAGAAGGCAGCCTAGGTCAGCGGGTAGCTGAATACTATCTCTCTATG
>NW_026975568.1:0-36949 GCF_030014295.1 Loxodonta africana
CTTATTGGAGAGCACAGATGTAGAGCGTGTTCATCATCACAGAAAGTTCTATTGGCCAGCACTGTTTCAGCCTGTAATGACCCCTGTTTGACTCATGCAGGCTGGAAACCCCCACTTGTAGTGATGGTATGTTCTAGTTAAGTGAATACGTCAAGTCGTTGAAAACAGAATTGAGTTTTGGACTTCTGTACTCTGGGGAGAGTTTCAGTCTGTAGTTGTATCCTGGTGAACTTTCTACCTTGTGTTGGCATCTGCCTGGTATATAAAGTGCCGTGGGTCTGTCTCCCACATAATTGAGTGGACTGCCTCTAAAATATTTGCTCTTTACTCCTTAGAGGGAGCATCAGAAAGAAGAAAGCAGGCAAAGGGGAGCATGATTCTCCTAGCTATCAATAGCTTTCCCTGTTCCACTAGAAAGAACTTTTATTGGTCACTTTTTTTTTTCTCTCTTCTTATTTTATATTATTCTTTTTTTATTGGAGGCTGTGTCGAGGGAACAAGGGTGGGAGTTGGGAAAATGTGTACCCCCAGTTATTGGGTACTCTGTTTCCTGTTGGGAGCACCATGAAGTTTGCCTTCCCGTCCTCCTTATCTGCAGTCCTTGGTGGCTAAGTTCCAAGATGGCAAATCAGCCAGCAGTGAGCTGGTGTCTCTCCAGCTGAGTAACCATGGCCCATTGGAAAGCAGTGGAGGCCACATACAGGGGAAAAGGGTGAGGGTGGGAAAGCATGTATCCCTGGTTACTGGGTGCTCTGTCTCTTGTTGGGAGCTCTGTGAAATTCCCTTCTTGTACTCCTCGTTTGTGTTCCTTTGTGGCTGTGGTCCAAGATGGGAAATGCGTGCTGCCTTAGCTGGTAGGGGACCTCCACTCTGTAGTTCTCTTTGTTCTCTGTCAGTTTCTTATTCCATTTGGTGCTTGATTGAGTTCTTTATTCTTTCATTTGATGCTTCGGCTTCCAGGATTGACATTCGTATCTGTTTTACTTAGTTTTTCTGGTCTTTGCTGCAGAAGGATGGCATGGCGCTTCTGTCTATAGCTTCATGTTGGCTCCACCTCTTTCTCATTGGATTTTAAGAATTTTTCAATTTCATTTTTAATTTCTTCTATTACCCAATAGTTTTTAAGTAAGTTGTTAGTCAGTTTCCATGTATTTTTTTTTTACTGTTCTTTCTATTATTGATTTCTAGTTTTATAGCGTTATGATCAAAGAAGATGTTCTGCATTACAGGTATACATCAGTTAACATTCTTTCGGGTAATATCCAAGTGCATACATGTCTGTGGTTCCATAAAGTTATAATAGAGTTTAGAAATCCCAATCACAGAACAGGATGTAGCAGATGTACTTTGCTGGGAATCTGATCCCTCTCTCACTAGCTGTCTGGGTCCCACATCTGCCCTGGCCCCGGGGGCAGAGGGGCAGAGGGTTTCGGTGCCCATGTGTGGCTGCCTGTCCTGCTATATTCACCTCAGGCAGGGTGATGCTGCCAGAGCTGCTGAGGGGTATGCCCTGCTGAGGCCACAGCTCCAGTCAGCCTGGGCGCCCTACACTTGAAGCTCAGGCCTGAGGCTGCAGCTCCTCCCATTGTGGTTGGTCACCTAATTATTTGGCTCGAGGGGGTGGTAGGAGAAAGAATAGGAAAGGCATGTGGAGATATGATGTAAAGGAGGGTGGGCAGGACTGGAAGAGTTTAAAGCCATTATGGGGGATGGGGAAGGCAGGGAGGAATGAAGGGAATGGAGCTGGCAGCTGGCTGGACAGCAAGTGCGTGCCACAGCAGGTTGGGGGCCAGGTGCGGCTCCTGGAGACGGGCTAGTAGCCATGCAGGACCGACTACGACAGAGCCAAATTTTTGCACATTCCCTTGGTGTGGCTGGTGACCATCCTGTGTACCTCTCTCCTGTATATACTGTGGTGTTCACACAACGTCCTAATCACGTAATGTCATATTTCACAGAATGTATTGTGGACATTAAGTGGTACATACCTGTACTTTGATGTTTTTTAATTTATTGAGGCTTGGTTTGTGGCCTAAAATGTGGCCTATTCTGGAGAATGATACATGCGCGTTGGAGAAGAATGTGTACTGTGCTGCTGTTGGGTGGTGTGTTCTGTATATATCTAGAAGGTCGAGTTGATTGATTGTGTTAATTTAGATCTTCTGTATCTTTTTTTTTTTAAAGTTTATTGTGGTTGAAATGAAAGTTTACAAATCAAGTCAGTCTCTCATACAAGAACTCTGCATATCTTGCTATGTACTCCTAGCTGCTCTCCCCCTAATGAGACAGCGCACTCCTCCTCTCCACCCTGTATTCCCTGTGTCCATTCAACCAGCTTCTATCCCTTTCTGCTTTCTCATCTCATCTCTGGACAGGAGCTGCCCACATAGTCTCATGTGTCTACTTGAGTCAAGAAGGTCACTTCTCACCAGTATCACTTTGTGTCTTATAGTCCAGTCCCATCCATGTCTGAAGAGTTGGCTTTTGGAATAGATCCAGTCTTGGGCTGACAGAGGTTCCAGGGACCATGACCTCCTGGGTCCCTGTAGTCTCAGTCAGAGCATTAAGTCGTCTTTTGAGGAGAATTTGAGGTCTGCATCCCACTGTCCTCCTGCTCCATCAGGGATTTTCTTTTGTGCCCCCTGCCAGGGCAGTCGTCGGTGGTAGCTGGGCATCATCTGGTTCTTCTGGTCTCAGGCTGATGCAGTGTCTGGTTTATGTGGCCCTTTCTGAGACCAACTGATGCTCTTAGGTGGCTGCTTGCTAGCATTTATGACCCCAGATGCCACCCACCAAAGTGAAATGCAGAACTTTTTCTTAATATACTTTGTTATACCAATTGACCTAGATGTTCCCTGAAGTCATGGTTCCCAGACCCCAGTCCTGCTACTCTGGCCTTTGAAGTGTTTGGTTGTATTCAGGAAAGTTCTTAGCTTTTTGTTTAGTCCAGTTGTGCTGAGCTCCCCTGTATTGTGTGTTATCTTTCCCTTCGCCTAAAATGGTTCTTGTCTACTATCTAATTAGTGAATACCCCTCTCAGTTCCTCCCCACTCTCATAACCATAAAAATAATATTTTCTTCCATGTTTAAGCTTTTTCCTGAGTTCTTACAATAGTGGTCTCATATAATGTTTGTCCTTTGGTAACTGACTGATTTCACTCAGCATTATGCCTTCCAGATTCCTCCATGTTATGAGATACTTCATGGATTCTTCATTGTTCTTCATTGTTAGGTAGTACTCCATTATGGGAATATACCATTATTTATCCATTCATCCGTTAATGGGCACCTCGGTTGCTTCCATCTTTTTTCCTGCTGTAAACGGTGCCTCAGTGAACATGGATGTGTATATACTGTTTATGTGAAGGCTCTTATTTCTCAAGTATATATTCCAAGGAGTGGGATTGCTGGATCATTTGGTAGTTCTATGTCTATCTTTCTAAGGAAGCGCCAAATTGATTTCCAAAGTAGTACCATTTTACGTTCCCACTAGCAGTGTATAAGTGTTCCAGTCTCTCTACATTTTCTTTAACATTTATTATTTTGTGTTTTTTGGATTAACAGTAGCCTTGTTTGGGTGAGATGGTACCTCATTGTAGTTTTGATTTACATTTCTGTAATAGCTAATGATCGTGAGCATTTCCTCATGTATCTGTTAGCCCCTGAATGTCTTTGGTGAAGAGCCTGTTCATGTCCTTTGCCCATTTTTTAATTGGGTTATTTGTCTTTTTGTTGTTGAGTTTTTGCTGTATCGTGTAGATTTTAGAGATGAGGTGCTGATCGGATTTTTCGTAGCCAAAAACTTTTTCCCAGTCTGTTGGTTAGACCTGCTGTATCTTTGTTGAGTTTCTTTCAAGTTGTTCTGTCCTTCATCGAAAGTGATGTGTTAAAGTTTTCTACTACTGTTGTAGAACTTTCTGTTTTACTATTGTAGAACTCCAATTCTGTTGGAGTTTGCTTTATGTATTTTGGAGCTCTGTTATTAGGTACATAAATATTTATTATGATTATGTCCTTTTGGTGGATGAACCCTTTAATAGTTAATGATGCCCTTCTGTCTCTTATAATGGATGTTGACTTTAAGTCTGTTTTATCAGAGATTATTATTGCCACTCCTACTCTCTTTTGGTTACTATTTGTTTGATTTTTTTTCCATCCTTTGATTTTTAACCATTTATGTCCTCATGTCTGAAGTGTGTCTGTTGTAGGCAACATATTGATGGATCATGGATTTTTTTTAATCCATTCTGCTACTCTCTGTCTCTTTTGTGTGTGATTATTGATAGGTATGAATTTACTGTTATTTTGTTATGCCTTTTTTTTTTTTTTTTGGTGGTGTTAATGATTTCTTTGTTCCACTTAAATTTTTTTGCTAAGTTCTTTCTGTTTATGGATTTTCTTTCCATAACCTCAATTGTTGTTGACTTTGTGCTTACTGATTCTTTTTGATTTTCTTTTTGTTTGGTGAGTAGATTTATTAATTTTGCCTGTGGTTACTCTGAAATTTACCTGTATCTTCCTAAGTTTAAAACAGTCTGTTATAGCTTGATACCACCTTGACTTCCTCTCCATTTATTCCCCCTTTTTGTTTAGAAGTTGTCATTGTTTACAGACTGACAGCTCTGGTACCCTGTTTTCAGTTTTGCACTTTATTTTACTTTTGAGAATTCTTTATCTGTGTTGGTATCTGTGTGATGTTGTTATGTGTCTTAGTTTCAGATTGTTCTCTGATATTGTTGGTTCTCTGTGTTAAGGACTCCCTTTAATGTTTTTTTGAAAGGTTGGTCTGATTTTTACAAATTCCCTTATTTTTCTTTTATCTGAAAATGTTCTAGTTTTGTCATTCTATTTGAAAGACAGTTTTGCTGAATATAAGATTCTTGGTTGGCAGTTCTTTTCTTTGAGTGCTTTATATATGTCATCCCATTACCTTCTTGCTGCATGTTTTCTGCTGAGAAATCAGTGCTTAGTCTTATTGGTGCCCCCTTGTAGGTGATATTTTGTTTTTGTTGAGCTGCTCTTAGAATTCTTTCTTTGGTTTTGAAAAGTTTGATTGTGATATGTCTTAGTGACTTTTTGTGGGGTCTGGCATTGACTCAACGGCGCTGAGTTTGGTTTGTTTGGTTTATCCTGTATGGGGTTTGTTGAGCTTCTTGGATGGAAACCTTCTTGTCTTTGATGACATTAGGGAAATTTTCTGGCAATAAATCTTTGAAAATTCTCTCTATACTTTTTTTTTTCTCTTCCTCTTCTGGAATTTCTATTATGTGTAAATTATTATTCTTGATAGTGTCCCATATAACTTTTAAGCTTTCTTCATTTTTTGTCATTCTTTTTTGTGATTGTTCCTCAAACAACTTAGTAACAAGGAATTTGTTCTCTATTTTGCTGGTTCCTTCTCTCATTGATGAAATTCTACTTCTGTGTGCTCCATTGCATTATTTACTTCTGATATTTTATTGTTAATCTTCTGAATTTCTAGTTGTTGTTTTTGTATGGTTTCTAATTGTCTATCTTGTGATTTTGTTCTTGTATTGTTTTCCTGAATTCTTCTAGGGTTTTGTCTGTGTTTTCCTTGATCTCTTTGATGGTCCTATATATGTCTTTTGAATCCCTCATCAGGTGGTTCTATTACTGTTTCTTCCTCAGTAAGGTTTTCTGCTCCTTTATTTTGCTCACTTGTTTGAACTGTCTTATCCTGTTTCTTCCTATGATTTGTTATTGTCTACTATCTCTGAGGTATTAAGGTGTTAATTTATTTATATATTTCTTTCTTGATTGTATGTTTTGTGCTGATATTTTTTTATTATACTTTAGATGAGGGTTTACAGTACAAACTAGCTTCTCACTAAATAGTTGGTATACATACTGTTTTGTGACATTGGATATCAACCCCAAAACATGTCAACACTCTTCCTTCCTTGACCTTGGGTTCCCTGTTACCAGCTTTCCTGTCCCCACCTGCCTTCTCATCCTTGCCCCTGGGCTAGTGTGCCCCTTTAGTCTTTTGTTTTATGGGCTTGTTGAATCTTTGGCTGAAGGGTGAGCCTCAGGAGTGACTTCATTACTGAGCTAAAAGTGTGGTCGGGGGCCATACTCTTTGGGTTTCTGTAGTCTGTCAAGCCAATAAGTCTGGTCTTTTTATGTGAGTTAGAATTTTGTTCTACATTTTTCTCCATCTCTGTCCGGGGCCCTCTACTGTGATCCCTGTCAGAGCAGTCAGTGGTGGTAGCCAGGCACCATCTAGTTACACTGGACTCAATCTGGTGGAGGCTGTGGTAGTTTTGGTCCATTAGTCCTTTGGATTAATCTCTCCCTTGTGTCTTTAGTTTTCTTCATTCTACCTTGCTCCTGATGCATGCTAATTTGTTTTGTTTTGATGTATCCAGAGCCTTGTTTCTTTTCTTTCTCTTTAGAATGCCTTTATTCCTTTGTATTATTTATTTTGTGGTTCTGGCTTATTGTTACTTTGGTGGTATATTTTGGCTGAGCATGATTTCTTCTCACTATGGGGTATGGTGGGTCAGACTCATGTGTGAATCTTCTTTGGGTAGGCTCGTTTGTCTTCCCTTACTGGATTGAGTGGAGGTGGGAGAGCTGGTTCTTCTCCTGATATTTGGTGACAAGTGTTGGGTGTTCAGGATCCTTCCATAGCACTTATGGGACCATGGGATCCTTCTGGGTTAGTGATAGAGTTAGTGTGTTTTCTGGAGGTCAGGGCAGGATGTTTGCACATCCACCATGAGAGAGTGCTACCCAAATAGATGGGGTAGGCCCACTGTACATGCACAAATTGCTATCTCATTAGGTGTTAGGGTATCAAGGGGTTTCAGCACAAGTGTAGACAGCCTGCAAGAACTCTTTGGATGTGGGATGTGTGGCATTGCAGATGGTGAGATGTAGGCTGAGGGCACTAGGATCTCCTGATCATCATTTGGCAGAGGTTTAGTTGGCACCTGTCAGGATATATTGCCATTGCTGCTGAGGTGATGTGTCTTTCCAGCTGGTTACTGGAGCATGGGTGTAGGGAGCATTCTTACTGATCTCTGGGTTGGGCACTATGTGTGTGCACTGCTGGTTTCCCAGCGGTTGGGTTGAGAGTGCATGGGTCACGTGTCACTGGGTAGGTAGCACAGGAACTTGCGCCAGGTGGGTGGAATGGTGGGCCGGAGAGGGGAGTTTCACTCCTCCGATTGCCAGTCTGGTGGTGGGAGTGGTGGGCTGGGTAGCGCAGGGGTGGATGGAGCGTGCATGAGCCTCTGGTTGCAGGTCCGACAGTGTACGACTGTGTGCTGTGGATTGCCAGGTGTGGAAGTTGGCATGAGAATGGACGGGGCAGATGAAAACCTCGGGTTGCAAGTCTGAGAGCACGGGGTTGTGTTATGTGGATTGCCAAGTGGCGAAGGGAAGAGAGGCACACTCCTGGGAACTGGGAGGGAAGCGGGGAGCATAGAGAGGGAGCTGAGGCACTCCCCACAGAGTGCAACCAGTGATCAGGACCAGCTCTGACCAGATGCTAGGAGTGGGCTGTTCAGAGTCTGGTCATGTGAGGGATCTCTAGTTGCCACTTCAAGGATCCTCCACTCTGGCAGTGCCAGCTGCCCTAATAACCAGAAACTGCTGCTTGTGAGTACTTCTGCCCTGTTTTCTAGGTGAGTCTCTACTCTGTGTTTGCCTGGATCCCTAGGGCTCTCGCCTGCCTTCCTGCACTTTGCTTCCTTAGATATGGTTCATGTTTTGCTCACCTCGTTTTGTTCCACGTTTTTCTACACAGTATCTCTATCTCTTAATGGGGGTTCTGTGAAGTTGCCTTCCTGAGCTCCTCACCCAGGAATGTAACTCACTTTATCTTAAGATGGCCACATGGTGCTGGGCTGTCTGGCAGGACGTCTACAGTCTCTACGTCTTGTTTGCTGTTTTCATTCAGTTCTCCTTTCCTTCGGTGTTTGACTCATTTGCTGTTCTGGGTTCCCAGATTGTCATCTGTCTTAGTCATCTAGTGCTACTGTAATAGAAATACCACTAGTGGATGGCTTTAACAAAGAGAAGTTTGTTCTGTCCAAGTCCAGTAGGTCAGAAGTCTGAATTCATTGCGCCAGGTCCAGGGGAAGGCTTTCTGTCTTTGTCAGCTCTGGAGGAAGGTCCTTGTCATCAGTCTTCCCTTGGTCTGGGAGCATCTGAGTGCAGAAATGTCATATCCAAAGGACACACCCTGTTCCTAGCACTGCATTCATGGTGGTGTGAGGTTCCCATGTCTCTCTGCTCGCTCCTCTCTCTCATATCTCAAAATAGATTGGCTTAAGACTCTATCTAATCTTGCAGATCTCATCAGTATAACTGCCTCTACTCCATCTCATTACATCATAGTGATAGGATTTACAACACATAGAAAAATATCATGAAATGACAAAATGGTAGACAATCACACTATACTGGAAATCATGGCCTAGCCAAGGTCAGAGATATTTTGGGGGGACACAGTTCTATCCATGACATCATCTTTATCTGTTTCACTTGGTTTCTTGGTTCTGTGCTGTAGGGGGACAGCATGGTGTGTGTGACTAAGCTGCCATCTTGGGTCATTTCCTACTTCCTTAGGTTTTGTTTCTCTGGGAATATTCTATTTTTTGCCCTCAGTTTTGAAGGACAGTTTTGTCAGATACAGAATTATTAGTTGGCAGTTTTTTTTTTTCTTTCATCGTTACAAGTATGTCACCCCACTGCTTTCTGGCCTTCATGGTTTCTGAGGAGAAATTGATACTTAATCTTTTTGAGGATTCTTTTCATGGGATGATTTGCTTCTCTCTTACTGCTTTCAAAACTCTTTATCTTTGGTGTTCATCAGCTTGATTATAATGTGTCTCACTGTGGATCTCTTTAGGTTTATCCTTGGAGTTCATTGAGCTTCTTGCATGCATAGATTCATGACTTTCATCAAATTTGGTAAGTTTTCAGCCATTATTTCTTCAAATATTCTTTCTGTCCCTTTCTTACTTTCTCCTCATTCTGGGATTTCCATAATGTGTATATTTTCTGCATGATGGTGTCCTACAGGTCTGTTAGACTGTGTACATTGTTTTGAAATTCTTTTTTCTATCGGTTTCTCAGATTGAATTATTTCAGTTGTCCTATCTTCAGGTTCACTGATTCTTCCTTCTGCCAGCTCAAATCTGCCCCTCTAGTGAATTTTTCATTTCAGTTATTGTACTTTTCTGTTTGCTTCTGTTTTGTGTATATATATAATTTATATTTCTAGTGATATTCTCGCTTTGTTTATAGATTGTTTTTCTGATTTCCTTTAGTTCTTTGTATTTTCTTTTAGCTCTTTGAGCATATTTAAACAGTTGTTTAAAAGTCTTTATCTAGTAAGTCCAGTAACTTGGCTTTCTTGGGGATGATTTCTGTCACTTTGTTCCTTTGAATGGACCATTCTCCCTTGTTTCTCTGTATACGTTGTGATTTTTTTAATTGAGAATCAGATATTTGAGTAATATTTTAACTCTTGAAATGAGATTCTCCCCCTTCTACCGGACTTTCCTTTCTTCCTCCATTCCTCTCTGTCTCTCTCTTTGTTTTGTTGTTGAAGTCCATTGGTTTAGTGACTTTCAGAAATAATTTTTGCAAAGTCTGAATTACTTGATATGTGTGTTCACTGAAGTCTCTGTTTCTTTAGGTTATGCTCAGCTATTGTTCTGACTGAGACTTCCATGAACACTAGGAGTTGAAAAGAAAAAGAAAAAAAATGAAAGAAAACAGGAAAAAGAAGCAAAGAAAAGGTAAGCAATGAGAGGAAAAGTCCTCTGTGGTCTTTGCAGATTGGGTCTGTCCTGCAACACTCCGTCAATACTTAGGAAGGTTTACGCTGACCTAGAGATCAACCCCAAGTGAACGTTAAAGGTGTTCTCAGGTCTTTTCTGGGTGAGCATCTTAACCTAGGCGTTCGTATGTCTTTTTAAATTCCTCAGTATACCTGGGTGTTTCTGAATGCCCCAGCTTCCCAAAGAAGGTCTCTTTTTGGCCCCTGACCTTACCCCACAGCTTTCGAATGTGTGTCTGAATCTTCCTCTCTTAGCCCAGGACTTTCAGTGAGCCCGCTACTCCTCCACCTGTACTACGTCTAAGATAGATGATACAGAGACATGCGTTTTGCTTCAGCCCTTTAGGTAGCCACTGACAGGTTCAAACAGACAAACATAGTACTTTGTGCATGAGGTTTGGTTTACTCCTTTCAGAATCCAGGACCAGAGTCCCAAGCTGAAAATATGGGTTGCCCCTTCAAGCTGGCTACTGAGCCAGGGCAGGGGAGAGGCATAGGCCAGTAACAGAAAGCCACACAATTTTCCTACCATTTTCTTGACGTTACCCCCTTCTTGATTCAGTGTTCGTTTGATTGCCATGCGCCTCTGACTGTGTACCAGAGTTCTGACAAGGTTAATTCTGACAGATTCTACTTGCTTTTTGTGTTTACTTGGTAGTCAGGAGCTTGGAGCTTTTTCCTTTACCATCGTGGTGATATCATTCTAGCGTTACTATGTTTCATTTGGTTCCCAAGTCTACAATTCATCTCTATTTCTATGAGCTTAAACTTTTCAAATGGAATTATGACTTAGGTACAGTAAAATGCACAGATCATCAGTATACAGTCTGATGAGCTTTGAAAAATGTAAACAGCATGTAACCCACTATGAAAATAAGGCTATTTCTGTCACATCAGTAATTTCAATTTGCCCCTTTCGAGTTAATTCTACTCCCCCTCCCCACAAGATAATTACCATAGCTTATTTTTGTCTGCTGTAGAATTTCATAGGAATGGAATCACGCAGCATGTCGTCTTTTATATCAGGCATTTCCTACCTTCTATGAATTTAAATTAAACTTTTCACTTTCTATGGTGCTACCCTTCCCTGCACATTTCATGTGGAGCAACCTGTCTTGAACATGTTTAAATATCATGGATAAAGAGAGGCCTAACTTTAAAAGTCAGAGAATGGCTTGGAATTTTGGAAATGTACTTACTAGTTACATGACCATCTGAGTTTTGGCAGTTAAGCTCTCTGAACATCACTCATCACTTTTTTTTTTTTTTAATAATTTTTATTGTGCTTTAAGTGAAAGTTTACAAATCTAGTCAGTCTGTCACATATAAGCTTGTATACACCTTACTCCATACTCCCCCTTACTGTCCCCCTAATGAGTCAGCCCGCTCTCTCGTTCCAGTCTCTTTTGTTTTCTTTCAATATAAGTAGATGGGCTACTAGATTGTTCTGTTTTGATTCTTGTCGCCCTTGAATCACTTATGTCCTAGTTCCAGCTGGTTTGGGCTGTTACCAGATATATAAGCCTAAGAGTCCATTCACTATTCTTGAGTAGAATCTGATTTTGGTTCATCAAGTGTTTGGTGCAGACTGTCACCTATCCACCTAGAGAAGTAGTGGTGATATTTGTGTGCACCAGATTCTAGTCGCAGCAGGGTTTCACACTCCAGTGGGGAAAGGATACTGACAGTCTTCCCCCAAGTGCCAGTGAGGTAGGTGTGTCTCTATTCCTAATGCACTTTAGTGGGTGGGCTCTGCAGCTGTACCTTAGGCCCCCAATGCATGCACCTCTACAGATTGGTAGGTATCACCCTCCTTAGACCCCTAAGGCAGGAGGCTAGGTGGTCTTGGGGGAGCTTCAGCCCTCAGTTCCCTGTTGTGGGTAAGTGAGGGCTCTGTTCAAAGGTAAAGATATTAGACCTGGGAAACTTGTCTTTCCAGTAATGGGCTAAAACAATTACAGTCAGATCCCTATCAGAATTGCCTTTGCATTATACTAGCCACCTTGTTCCCTGTAGGGATGAAAGCCCAAGACTGTGGATCACATATGTTTGGCTGGAGCTGGTTATGTGTCTTTAGTCCAATTAGGGAAGGATTTTTGGTCCCTGTGTTTTTTTGTAGCTGCTTCTCTCAGGCCAGGAGAACGGGTTAGGAAAAGACTAGAAGAAAAAGAAAGAAACAAACAAAAACCGCAGCACACTTCACTCTCTGGCTCAGGAAATTTCAAATGTTAATGAAGCCGCCTGGGAAGGGGAGGGGAGGGGAGGGTTCAGGTAAATAGGAGAGAGTAGCACCCCGGAATATAGACAAAGTTACTTATTTTGCTTGGGATTACTGTTTTATCTGAGATTCCCAAGGGGCATGTTGACTGTGTGTGCTGGGTGGGTAGAGATTGCCCCCGAGGGTCAGGCCCGTGTCCTGTGCTTTCACTGTCTCAGAAGCCATGGTCAGTTCCTCCGCTCCCAGTCCAAAGCCCAGCGCCAATGTTCCCTGGCTGGGACGCCGCACTCCAGGCTCCAAAACCAGTGGATGCCTACTGGTGGCTTCTCCTCCTGTCAGCCACGTGGCTGCGCTGCCTGTGTGCACTGGCTGGGCTTCCCCCGAGGTCACTTCTGGGGGCTAGTGCCGCGTCCCGTGTTTGCGCTGCCTCAGGATGCCGTGCTCAGGTCCCCTGCGCCCAGTCCAAAGCCCGGCGCCAAAGTTTCCTGACTGGGACGCTGGCTGCAGGCTCCGAAAGGAGTTGTTGCTTCCCTGTGGTTGTTCGTTGTCAGTCTCTGTCACTCAGGTCAACTCTTTAGATCTGTGTTTGATGGTCAGGGTTCGTAGATTGTCATGTATGTGATCGATTCACTTGTTTTTCCGAGGCTTTGTTACAAGAGGGATCCGAGGTAGCTTCTACCTAGTCAGCCGTCTTGGCCCCCACCTCCTCTGTAAGCCACTTATCGCTTTTAAAATGGTTGTTGTAATATTTACCTCACAAGAGTTTTTTATTAGAATAAAATGAAATAATGCATAAAAAGTACTCACCACTTGTGAGTACTAAAAAATCATCATTCTCCTTTTAGGCCAACAAGGCTAATAGCAGCAACCAACAAATATTTTGTGTGTTTGTATGACTAATCAGGTATCCGTCAATTACAATGTAATTGTAATTACAATGACCCTGTTGGTTGCTGTTGTTTTTAGGTGCCACTGAGTTGATCCTGACTCATAGCAACCCTGTGTACAACAGAACGAAACACTGGCAGGTCCTGCGCCATCCTCACAGTCGGTGTTATGCTTAAGCCCATTGTTGCAGCCACTGTGTCAATCCATCTTGCCGAGGGTTTTCCTCTTTTTCGCTGACCCTTTACTTTATGTTGCCCTTCTCCACGGACAGGTCCCTCCTGATAACATGTCCAAATTATGTGAGACAAAGTCTCACCAACCTTGCTTCTATTGAGCATTCTCTCTGTACTCCTTGTAAGACAGATTTGTTTGTGCTTCCGCAATTCATGGTATTTTCAATATTCTTCACTAACAGTATAATTCAAATGTACCAATTCTTCTTCAGTCTTCCTTAATTATTGTCCAACTTTCATGGGCATATGAGGCAATTGAAAACATCATGGCTTGAGTCAGGCGCACCTTAGTTGTTAAAGTGACATCTTTGCTTTCTAACACTTCAAAGAAATACTTGCAGACATTTGCCAAATGCAATGTGTCATCTGATTTCTTTACTGCCATTTCCATGGATGTTGATTGTGGATCCAAGTAGAATGATGTCCTTGACAACTTCAATCTTTTCTCCGTTTATCGTGATGTTGTTTATTGGTCCAGTTGTCAGGATTTTTGTTTTCTTCATGTTGAAGTGTAATCCGTACTAAAGGCTGCGGTCTTTGATCTTTATCAGTAAGTGCTTCAAGTCCTCTTTCAGCAAGCAAGGTTGTGTCATCTGCATGTCTTAGGTTGTTAATGAATCTTCCTCCAATCCTAAGTTGCTAAGTACGTCCAAATCAGTATTGTTCTCTTCTACCATCACAATCTATATTTATTGCTTTTTTTTTTTTAACAGTTTACAGAACGTTGTTTTCATGTTACCTCTTTTAATCTTCATTGCATCCCATATGGAAAATAGCTGATATGTTCTCTTGTTTTACAGATGAGGAAACTGAGACTCGATGTAGTTAAGTTACTTTCTCAAACCTTCCAAATAATTAATGAATTTTAAAACTAAACCTTCTGGAACCACAACTTGTACTTTTCATACGGCAAGATTGTATCCCCTGGAATGGAAATAGATGGTGACCCAAGACTCTCAAGTCTTGCTGTCAGTCAATCTGTACCCAGGAGAGTTTCCAGACACAACTTGTGGACCCAGGAGTAGTCAGGGAAGATGAGTGTATTCAGTCCCCTAAGCTATCCACTTGTCTCCCTTCCCCTACTTAAATGGTGCTTGGCTATGAATTGACTATGGCCCAATGGTTCCTTTGTGCATTCTTTCACTCAACAGGTGTGTTATTTTGGTCATATATGTGACTACTATAGTTCAGAAACCATTCTGCCCACTGAAAATTCAGCAATAAGCAAAATAGATTAAAAAAAAAAAGTCTGTGCTCTAATAGAGCTTAAATTCTCAATGGAGAATATGGTAATAGATAAATGAACAAACATGTTCATTTACTTATTCATTTAATTTTGGGGACAATAAGTACTCTGGAGAGAAATAAAACCAGTAAGAGGAACCTGGAGCTTCAGGGCATGAGGTTTGTTGTTTTAGATAGGTGATGAGAGATGACCTTGTTAAGGTGAAGGAATTGGGAAATGAGACACAGATATGGGGAGAAGGGTAGTGCTCCACCATGAATGAACAGCAAGTTGAAAAGCACTAATGCAGCAGGGTGTGTGGGGTTTTCTAGAAACAGCAAGGAAACCAGTGAGTCCGGAGCAGAGTGAGCCAGGGGAAGATGATAAGAGAGGAGTAATAGGGGACAATTATGGAGAGCCTTATTGGTCATTTTGTCTTTTTTTTTTTTTTTATGGTCAACAGATTTTTTTTCCTGAATTTTATTAGTTTTTTTGTTGTTGAGAATATACAGAACAAAACATACACCAATTCAACATTTTCTGCATGTACAATTTAGTGACACTGATTGCATTCTTCATGTTGTGCAACCATTCTCACCCTCCTTTTCTGAGTTGTTCCTTCCTCATTAACATAGACTCACCCTATATAGATGGTTCTTAAAAGAGCATATTGCTATACTCTTGGCTGATTTTGAGATGACTTCAGGGAATATTTTTGGTTTAATGTTTAAAAATCCTTTCAGGGCAATAGTTTCAGTGGTTAATCTAGTCTGTATGGTCCAGCAAGTATGGATTCCATGAGAATTTGAAGTTCTGCAATCAGGATTCTTCTATGGACTTTTTGATCAAAATGTTTAGTAATGGTAGACAGACACCATCCAGTTCTTCTGGTCTTATGGCAAAGGAGGCGGTTGTTCATGGAGGCAATTAGCTACACATTCCATATCCTCCTCTTATTCCTGACCCTCTTTTTTCCCGTATTGCTCCAGGTGAATAGAGACCAATTGTGCCTTGGACAGCTGCCTGCAAGCGTTTTAAGACCTCAGTCACTACAAAACAAACTAAGCACGAAATACATTATTAGGTCAGTTAACTGGGATGGTCCATGAAATCATAACTGTAAACCTCCAAGCCAAGGAACCAAATCCCATGAGGTGTTTGGTTATACATAAGCAGCCTCAACAGCTCCTCTTTTTTTTTTTTTTTGTAGTTATAAATATATCTATCACACAACTTTTGCCAATTCAGCTTTTTACAGGTGTATAATTGACAGCAATTTCAATACTTAGCTGTGCAACCCTTGTTTAATCAATGTGATTTTTCCAACACCGTCAACACCCCATTCCTCCTCCTTCCCTGCCTCAGGTAACCACTAATAAACTTTGGGCTCTGTACATTTGCCTTTTCTTGTCTTTTTATATAATGGAGGTCATATAATATTTTTCCTTTTATGATTGGTTTATTTCACTCAGCATACTATCACATGTATCAAGACTTTATTTCTCCTACTGGATGATAGTATTCCATTGTATGTATGTACCACATTTTGTTTACGCATTCATTTGTAGATGGGCATTTAGGTTGTTTCCACCTTTTGACTGTTGTGAATAGGCTGCAATGGACATTCTTGTACAAATCCCTATCTGAGTCTTTGCTTTCAAGCCTTTCAGGTATATACCTAGCAGTGGAATTTCTCGGTCATATGGTAGCTCCATTTCTGGGTAAAAAAATATTTCTTATTATTTATTGTGGTATAAGTGAAAAGCTACAAATCAAGTCAGTTTCTCATACAAAAACTTATGAACACCTTGCTCTGTACTTCTAGCTGCTCTCCCCCTAATGAGACAGCACACTCCTCATCTCCAACCTGCATTCCTGGTGTCCATTCAACCAGCTCTTATACCCCTCTGCTTTCTCATCTCATCTCTAAACAGCAGTTGCGCATATAGTCTCATGTGTCTGCTTGAGCCAAAAGTCTCAGTCCTCACCAGTATCATTTTCTGTCTTATTGTGCAGTCCAATCCCTGTCTGAAGAATTGGCTTTGGGAATGGTACCAGTCTTGGGGTAACAAAGGGTCGGGGGATCATGACTTGCAGGTTACCTCTAGTCTCAGTCAGATCATTAAGCCTAGTCTTTTTATAAGAATTTGAGGTCTGCATCCCACTGTTCTCCTGCTCCATCAGGGATTCTCTATTGTGTTCCCTGTCAGGGTGGTCATCGGTTGTCGCTGGGCACTGTCTAGCTCTTCTGGTCTCAGACTGATGTAGTCTCTGGTTTATGTGGCCCTTTCTGTCTCTTGGGCTCCTCTTTACGTTATGTCTTTGTTATTCTTCATTTTCCCTTGCTCCAGGTGGGTTGAGAGCAATTGATGCATCTTAGATGGCTGCCTGCTAGCATCTAAGACCCCAGATGCCACTCACCAATGTGGGATGCAGAATATTTTGTTATGCAAATGACCTGGATGTCCCCTGAAAGCATGGTCCTCAAACCTCCACCCCTGCTACTCTGGCCTTCAAAGTGTTCAGTTGTGTTCAGGAAACTTCCTTTCTTTTAGTTTAGTCCAGTTGTGCTGAGCTCTCCTGTATTGTGTACTGTCTTTCCCTTCACCTAAAATAGTTCTTGTCTGCTATCTAATTAGTGAATACCCATTCCCTCCCTCCTCACGCACGTAAGCATGAAAGAGTATTTTCTTCTGTGTTTAAATTTTTTCTTGAATTCTTATAATAGTGGTCTTGTACAATATTCGTCCTTTTGCAGCTGACTAATTTCACTCAGCATAATGCCTTCCAGATTCCTTCGTACTATAGATGTTTCACGGATTCATCATTGTTATTAACCATTGTGTAGTATTCCGTTTTGTGAATATACCATCATTTATCTATTCATCCGTGGAT
This sequence comes from Loxodonta africana, assembly GCF_030014295.1. Lineage (NCBI taxonomy): Eukaryota > Metazoa > Chordata > Mammalia > Proboscidea > Elephantidae > Loxodonta > Loxodonta africana. Next base: position 17,277 of record NW_026975568.1, read on the forward strand.
GGGCACCTTGGTTGCTTCCCTTTTTTGCTGTTATAAACAGTGCTGCAGTGAACATGCGTGTGCATGTATCTGTTCATATGAGGGCTTTTATTTCTCTAAGATAGATTCCAAGATGTGGGATTGCTGGATTGTATGGTAGTTCTATTTCTAGCTTTTTAAGCAAGCGCCAACTCAATTTCCAAAGTGGTGGTACCATTTTACATTCCCATCAGCAGTGTATAAGTGTTCCAGTCTCTCCACAAGCTCTCGTACATTTATCATTTTGTATTTTTTGGATTAATGCCAGCATTGTTTGGGTGAGATGGTATCTCATTGTAGTTTTGATTTGGATTTCTCTAATGGCTAATGACTGTGAGCATTTCCTCATGTATCTGTTAGCTGCCTTAATGTCTTCTTTGGTGAAGTGCCTGTTCATATCCTTTGCCCATTTTTTAATTGCATTATTTGTCTTTTTGTAGTTGAATTTTTACAGTATCATGTAGGTTTTAGAGATCAGATGCTGATGAGAATTGTGGTAGTCCAACACTTTTCCCAGTCTGTAGGTTATCTTTTTACTCTTTTGGTGAAGTCTTTGGATGAGTATAGGTGTTTGATTTTTAGGAGCTCCCAGATATCGAGTTCCTCTTCTGGTGTTTGTGCAGTGTTACTAACGTTTTGCATACTGTTTATGCCATGTATTAGGGCTCCTAGCACTGTCCGTATTTTTTCTTCCATGATCCTTATTGTTTTAGATTTTCTATTTAGGTCTTTGATCCATATTGAGTTAGTTTTTGTGCATGGTGTGAGGTATGGGTCATGTTTCCTTTTTTTGCAGATGGGTATCCTCTTATGCCAGCGCCATTTGTTAAAGAGACTGTCTTTTCCTTATTTAACAGACTTTGGGCCTTTGTCAAATATCAGCTGCTCATATGTGGATGGATTTATGTGTGGATTCTCAATTCTGTTCCATTGGTCTCTGTGTCTGTTGTACCAGTACCATTCTGTTTTGACAACTTGGCAGTGTAATATGTTCTAAGATCAGGTAGTGCAAGGCCTCCCGCTTTGTTCTTTTCTTCAGTAATGCTTAACTTATCGGAGATCTCTTTCCTTTCCATATGACGTTGGTGATTTGTTTCTCCATCTCATTGAAATACGTCATTGGTATTTGGATTGGGATTGCATTGTATCTATGGATCACTTTGGGTAGAACAGACATTTTTACAATGTTGAATCTCCCTATCCATGAGCAAGGTATGTTTTTCCACTTATGTTGGTCTCTTTTGGTTTCTTGCTTTAATGTCTTGTTTTCTTTGTATAGATCTTTTACATCTCTGGTTAGATTTATTCCTAAGTATTTTCTCTTCTTGGGGGTAATTGTAAATGGTATTGATTTGGTGATTTCCTCTTTGTTGGTGTAGAGGGATCCAAATGATTTTTGTATAGTTTTCTTGTATCCTGGTACTCTGCTGAAATGTTCTATTAGTTTCAGTAGTTTTCTTGAGGATTGCTTAGGGTTTTCTGTGTATAAGATAATGTCATCTGCAGAGATTCTTTTACTTCTTCTTCACTAATTTGGGTGCCCTTTATTTCTGTATCTAGCCTAATCGCTCTGGCTAGGACATCCAGTACAATGTTGAATAAGAGTGATGATAGAGGGCATCTTTCTCTGGTTCCCTTTCTCAAGGGGAATGCTTTCAGACTCTCTGCATTTAGGATGATGTTGGCTGTTGGCTTTGTATAAATGCCCTGTATTATGTTGATGAATTTCCCTTCTATTTTTATTTTGCTGAGAGTTTTTATCATGAATAGGTGTTGGACTTTGTCAAATTTCTTTTCTGCATCAGTTGATAAGATTATGTGGTTCTTGTCTTTTGTTTTATTTATATGGTGGATTACATTGATTGTATTTCTAATGTTGAGCCCTCCCTGCATACCTGATAAGAATCCCACTTCGTCGTGGTGAATTATTTTTTTTTGATACGTTTTTGAAATCTTTTGCCTAGAAGGTTATTGAGGGTTTTTGCATCTAGGTTCATGAGGAATATACGTCTGTAATTTTCTTTTTCTGTGGTGTCTTTACCTGGTTTTTGTATCAGGGAGATGCTGGCTTCATAGAATGAGTTTTGGAGTATCCCATCCTTTTCTATACTGTGAAATACCTTTAGTAGTAGTGGGGTTAACTCGTCTCTAAATGTTTGGTAGAATTCTCCAGTGAAGCCATCAGGGTCAGAGCTTTTTTTGTTGGGAGTTCTTTAATTACCTTTTCCGTCTCTTTTTTTGATATGAATTTTAGTTGTTCTACCTCTATTTGTGTTTGTTTACGTAGGTAGTGTGTTTCTAAAATTTGTCCATTTTTTCTAGGCTTTCAAATTTGTTAGAGTACAGTTTTTCATAGTAATCTGAAATGATTCTTTTAATTTCAGTTGGGTCCGTTGTGATATCACCCATCTCATTTCTTATTTCAGTTATTTGCTTCGTCTCCTGTTTTTCTTTTGTAAGTGGTTTATCGGTTGTTAATCTTTTCAAAGAAAGAGCTTTTGGTCTTGTTAACTGTTTCAATTGTTTTGTTGTTCTCTATTTCATTTAATTCTGCACTGTAATAATTTATTTTGTATTTATTTATTTTGTTTGCTTCCTGTCTTAGCTTCTTACTTTGTTTTGTTTTGATATACCCAAATAGGCTGCTGGAATGAGCTAACTTGATTATTGGAGCCTTTTAAGCTGTAATGTCTTTTCACGAGATGGCTAGAACTGTTACCAAGTATACGAGCATAGGAGTCCATTCACTTTTCTTGTGTGGATTCAGGGCAGGTGTCCAGTGAACAGGTCACCAAGTGTGTGGTGCATGCTGTCACCTATGGTCTAAGAGGAGAGTAGTGATTGGTATATGCACAAGTTTCTTGTTGCAGCAGGAGGTCACACTGTGAGCAAGTCGGGGCTGACAACCACCCCCTAGGTGACTGTGAGGAAGGTGAGTCCCTGTTCTCTAGAGTGTACAGGTGGGTGGGCTCTGAAACCGTGCCATAGCCACCCAGTGCTTTTAACTGTAAGGACTGGGAGGCACCACTTATCCTTGGACCGGTGTTGTGGGTGGCTAGGTGGTATGGGTGGAAACACCAGTCCTCAAGCCCCTGATGTGGGCATAGAGAGATAGTATTTAACAGGCAGAGCAGTGTCAAATATTAAAAACTTGGCTCTCCACCCCACAGCTGAAATAGTTAAAGTCAGACTTCAGGCACATAAACCCTTGCAGTGTAACAGCAAGGGCTTAGCTACTGAAATGGGACACAGGTCCATGCAGGGGTCAAAGGCATTCAAAGTCATGGACTGTTTGTGCCTGAACAGGAGCCACTTCTTCCCTAAGTTCCTAGTTTAGGGGAGCCAGCAGATTATTCTTCTCCCTGTTTGTTAATTTGCTCCTTCTGTAAGGCCTGAGTGGCTTAAGGTGCGCAGCAGGACCTAGCTCAGGCCCAGGAAAACTGACTGTTCCTGAAGCTGACTTAGGACCTGGGGCAGAGGGAGGAGGGATCAGATAAATCTGCACAGTAAATTAGATGCAAGCACTTAACTTTTGCCAAGAAGGCTGTTCTTCGCTGATTCCTGAGGCATGAGTAGATTCTGCTGCTCACTCTCTTTGGCCGAGAAAACCGCATTCAGTATGGTACAGCCAGGGCTGCTGTGGTCAAGCCAGGGATTGGGGCTTAGGGGCGCTGGTTCCCATTCAGACAGGTCCAGCAACTCCTCATGATTCTGAACCATCTGTCCCTCCCCGCTGCTGCTCAGTCCAGTTTCTTAACTTTGCTTTGATGTTCATGGGTCCTCACTTTTCATATATATAGTCAGTTCACTGTTTTTTGGGGGTCTTCTTTGTAAAAGGGACCACCGGAAGCATGTGAGTACTCCCCCATCTTGGCAGTGCCTGTCCTATTTTAGTTTTTTGAGGAACTGCCACAGTTTTCCACAACTGCTGTACCGTTTTGTATTCCCACCAGTAATGGATAAGGGCTCCAATTTCCCCACATCCCAACCAATGTCTGTTATTATTAGACATCCTGGTGGAAGTGACATGGTATCTCATTGTGTTTTTGATTTGCATCCCTCTGATGGCTAATGACACTGAGCATCTTTTCATGTGTCTGGTGGCCATTTGAATGCCCTCTTTGGTGAAATGTCTGTTCAAGCCCTTTGCCCATTTTATGATTTTTTTGTCTTTTTGTCACTAAGAGTCAGAATTGACTCATTGGCAACGTGTTTGGTTTGGTTTTTTGTTGAAGTTTTGTATCTAGTTGGATTGTTAGATTCTTATACGACATAGAGTTCCTGAAGATATTCTCCAATTTGGTAGCTTGTGTTTTCACTTTTTTGATAAAGTGTTTTTACTTTTTATGAAGTTCTATTTATTTATTTTGCCTTTTGTGCTTTTATTATTAAATAAGCCATTGTTAAAAGCTGGACCTCAAAGCACTGCCTCTGCATTTATGGTTGTAGTTCGCACATCCGTGAGGGCTAAAATACAACCTTGAGTATACCAACCAAGCAACCCAACCCTGTTGCCATCAAAGTGTATCCTGACTCAAAGCAACCCTATAGGACAGAGTAGAACCGCCCCCACAGAGTTTCCAAGGTGTGCCTGGTGGATTCAAATTGCTGATCTGTTGGTTAGCAGCTGTAGCACTTAACCACTACACCACCAGGGCTTTGACCTTGAGTGTATACCACCTGAATTTAGACGCCATCTTAAGAATAGATTTGAATACTAATGACCAAAGACCAGAAATGTTGTGGGATGGCATCAAGGACATCACACATGAAGAAAGCAAAAGGTCATTAAAAAAGAGAAGAAAGGAAGAAAGGACCAAAACGAATGTCAGAAAAGACTGTGAATATTGCTCTTGAACATAGAGAAACTAAAACGAACAGAAGAAAGGATGAAGTAAAAGAGCTGAACAGAAGATTTCAAAGGTCTGTTCGAGAAGACAAAGTAAAGTAGTATAATGAAATGTGCAAAGACATGGAATTAGAAAACCAAAGGGGAAGAACACACTAAGCATTTCTGAAGCTGAAAGAACTGAAGAAATAATTCAAGCCATGAGTTGCAGTACTGAAGGATTCTACAGGAAAATATTGACTAACCCAGGAAGCACCAAAAGTAGATGGAAGGAATACACAAAGTCACTGTAGCAGAAAGAATTGGTCGATGTTCAGCTCTTCCGGGAGGTAGTATATGATCAAGAAGCAATGCTACTGAAAAAAGAAGTCCAAGCTGTACTGAAGGCATTGGCGAAAAGCAAGGCTGTAAGAATTGGCAGAATACCAATTGAGATGTTTCAACAAATGAATGCAGTGCTGGAGGTGCCCACTTATCTGTGTCAAGAAATTTGGAAGCCGTGTACTTGGCCAAGCCACTGGACAAGATCCATATTTGTGCCCACTCCAGATGAAGGTGATGCAACAGAAATTATTGAACGACATCATCAATATCACACACAGGTAAAATTTTGCTGAAGATCATTCAAAGGTGGTTGTAGCTATACATCAATGGGGAACTGTCAGAAGTTCCAGCCAGATTCAGAAAAGGACGTGGAACAAGGTGCATCATTGCTGATGTGAGATGGCCCTTGGCTGAAAGCAGGGAATACCAGAAAGATGTTTACCTGTTTTATTGACTGTGCAAAGACATTCAACTGTGTAGATCATAGCAAATTATGGGTAACATTTAAAGAATGGGAATTCCAGAACACTTAATTTTACTCATGAGGAACCTGTACAATGACCAAGAGGCAGTCATTTGAACAGAACAAGGGGATACTGAGTGGTTTAAAGTTAAGAAAGGTGTGCGTCAGGGTTGTATCCTTTCACCATACTTTTTCAATCTGTATGCTGAACAAATAATCCAACTACGTGAAGAAGGATGGGGCATCAGGATTGGAAGAAGACTCATTAACAGCCTGAGAAATGCAGATGTCACAACCTTGCTTGCCGACTTAAAAAACATACCGATGAAGATCAAAGATGACAACTTTTAGTATGGATTGCGACTGAACATAAAGAAAACAAGACATTTCCAACATGGCACTATACACAGAAGCAGCATGCCATCTCTCTGCAGCAAAGACCCAAAAAACAAAACAAATATATACGTCAGTTCTGGAATATTAAGCATCAAATGGAGGAATAAAGAACTCGATCAAGCATCAAATGGAATAAGAAACTGATAGAGAACAGAGAAAACAGCTATGGACTGGAGGTTCCCTACCAGCTAATGCGGCGTGGATTCGCCATCTTGGACTACAGCTACCAAGGAATACAGACAGGGAGTATGAGAAGGCAACACGAGACAGAGCACCTGGTAACTGGGCATATGTGCTGTCTTAAGCTAGGTTCTTTGCAGAAGCAAAACAGTAAAGCATATATACATATGCATACGTGTATGTATATATATGTGTGTGTGTGTTTGTGTATCAATCACATGATTGTAGAGGCTGGAACAACCCAAGTCCGTGGATCAGAATAGAGGTTTCTCCTGATTCATGTAGCCCCAGGGGCTGGCGAACCCAAGATGGGTAGGTCAAAGAGGAGGGCTGTTGCTCACAGGCTGTGAAGGCTGATGAATCCCAAGATTGGCAGGTAGATTGTTAGCTCCAGTCCCAAGAACCAGAGGTCAGGTGAACTCGAGGAACCTGTAGGGTCCAGAATCAGCCAAAAGCCTTGGCGAGGCAAGCAGGGAGGAAGTAGGCAGCAGAGGGAGGAGAGATGAAGGCTGAGGGGTGGTGAACTCCCACATGCCCTGCCTCTGCTGATGCCACTCAGCAGATTCCATCTTGGGGGTGATTACACATCACATTTCAACAGGAAGTGATCACAATACTATACAACTGCCAAAACATTGATAATCATGGCCCAGCCCAAGCTGACATGCAGTCTTAACCATCACAGTGCACACCTTGTCAGCCTGGCACCTGTACACATCTCCCCAAACCATACAAAATCTCTGAAGAAAGACAATTACAAAGTCACACTTGCAGCTAACATGATACAACTGACACACATCCAGCTGAAAACACACTAGCCCTGTTGACATCTTACATTTTATAAGTGGGGAAAACAAAAATACTTGATGCATACATACAAAGCAGAAATACTCATAACAATTACAGTCCTCGTTTCTGCAAGTGGTCACGTTGCCGCAACGGGTATTTAGAACTACCTTTACCACCACCCATTCCGTATTCCCTTTGCCCTCAGGAAGCACCTCAGCAGGTCATGGTTCTTTGCCTGGTGGGATGACCCAAACCTTCATTCCTGAAGGGCCTGGGCCATTAGTAGTCATGTCGGAATTGGGTTGCTGTAGTTTTCTGTTGACCTTAATCACAAGGCATGGTAGTACTAGGGGACGGCTTAAGAGATCTCCTGCATTCCAGACATACTCTTTTTTACTTCCATTATGTACTATCAATCTGATTTCCTCTTGGTAATAAGAATCAGTCACACCAGCCAGTATGGTAACTCCCTTCTTTGCTTGTTGATCCAGAGACATAAGGAACCCAAAGTGGCCAAGTGGCATTCGTAGCTTCCAGTTTAGTGGAATCAGTGATGCGTCTCCAGGTGGTAGCATTCTTCCCTTTGGAACTAAGACCTCCAGACATATAAAGCGTAAGGTTGCAGGGACAGGAAGAAGAATCTTATGGGTGGATGACTAGGAGTAATAGTGCATGGTGCCGCTTCCATTTCTACCCCTTGATTCCTGGACCCATGAATCCTGATTATGGGAGAAACAGTACCATATACTGGGCGCTGGTTTAGAGCATATAGAGCCTTTGGAGAACACAGCCCCAAACCTGCAAGGTATTGCCACCTACCTAGCACCATAATTGTGACTTCAGGGGGCCATTCCATCATTCTGTCAAACCAGCTGCTTCAGAATGATGGGGAACATGGTAAGATTAGTGAATTCCATGAGCATGGGCCCACTGGTGCACTTCATTTGCTGTGAAGTGAGTCCATTGATCAGAGGCAATGCTGTTTGAGATACCATGACTGGGATAAGACATTCTGTAAGTTCACGGATGGTAGTTTTGGCAGAAGTGTTGCATACTGGAAAGGCAAATCCTTATCCAAAGTAAGTGTCTATTCCACTAAGAACAAAACGCTGCCTTTTCCGTGATGGAAGTTGTCCAGTGTAATCAACTTGCCACCAGGTTGTTGACTGATCACATCAAGGGATGGTGCCATATTGGAGAGTCAGTATTGGTCTCTGCTGCTGGCAGATTGGGTGCTCAGCAGTGGCTGTAGCCAAGTCAGCCTTGGTGAGTGGAAGGCCATGTTGGTTCCATGCATAACCTTCATCCCTGCCACCAGGGCCACTTTGTTCATGAGTCACTTGAACAATGATGGGAGTAGCTGGGGAAAGAGGATGACTGGTTTCCATAGAACACATCACCCTATCCACTTAATTGTTAAAATAATCCTCTGGTGAGGTCACCCTTTGGTGAGCATTCACATGGCACACATATCTTCACTTCTTTGGCCCATTCATAGAGGACTATCCACATACCTCTTCCCCATAAATTCTTGTCTCCAATTTTTGAATCATATTCCTTCTAAGTCCCTGACCATCCAGCCAAACCTTTGGACACAGCCCATGTATCAGAATAGAAGCTCACATCTGGCCATTTCTCCTTCCAAGCAAAGTGAAGAACCAGGTGCACTGCTCAAAGTTCTGCCTGTTGGGAGGAGTTCCTGTCAGCACTTTTCTTCAGGGAGGTCCCAGAAAGGGCTGAAGTGCTGCCACTGTTCCTTTTTGAGTGGTGCCTGCATATTGCAGAGAATCATCTGTAAACCAGGTACAAGTTTCTCTTTTTCAGTCAACTGATCAGATGGAACTCCCCATGAAGCCATAGGTGCAGACTGGGAGAAGGAAGGTAATGTGCTAGGAATAGAGACCTTGGGCATTTGGGCTGTTTCCTCATGCAACTTACTCAGGCTTTGAAGTCCTGCTCGGGCCCGATCTTGTATATACTGCTTCCATTTAATGATGGAGTGCTGCTGTGCACATCCAACTTTATTTCTCTGTGGGTCATACAATACCCAGTTCATGATGGGCAGCTCAGCCCACATGGTGACTTGGTGTCCCATGGTTAAGTGTTCAGTCTCTACTAAGGCCCAGTAACAAGCCAAAAGCTGTTTCTCAAAAGAAGAGTAGTTAAATGCAGAGGATGGCAGGACTTGGCTCCAAAATCCTAAGGGTCTGTGCAGTGGTTCACCAGTAGGGGCCTGCCAAAGTCTCCAGACAGAATCTTCATCTGCCACGGACACTTCAAGCACCGTTGGATCAGCTGGATCATGTGGCCCAAGTGGCAGAGTGGCTTACACAGCAGCCTGAACCTGTTGCAGAACCTTCTCTTGTTCTGGGCCCCACTCAAAACTAGCAACTTTTCAAGTCAATTGATAAATAGGCTGGAGTAGCACACTGAAATGAGAAACGTATTGCCTCCAAATTCCAAAGAGGCTCAGTAGGCATTGTGCCTCTGTTTTAGTTGTGGGAGCAGCCAGATGCAATAACTTATCCTTCAGTTTAGAGGGAATATCTCAACATGCCTCGTACCACTGGACCCCTAAAAATTTGACTGAGGTGGTAGGTGCCTGAATTTTTGTGGGAATAATTTACCACTCTCTGGCAGGCAAATGTTTTACCAATAAGTCCAGAGTCATTGATACTTCTTTCTTACTAGGTCCAATCAGCATAATGCCGTCAATGTAGTGGACCAGCTGTGACATCGTATGGAAGGGAAAGGCAATCATGGTTCCTGCTGACTAAATTATGACATAGGGCTGGAGAGCTCATGGAGCGCTGAGGTAGGCCAGTGAAGGTGTATTGCTTGCCTTGCCATCTGAAAGTGAACTTCTCCTGATGGTCCTTCAAAACAGTTGTGGAGAAAAAGGCATTAGCCAGTTCAGCAGCTATACACCAGGTATCAGGACATGTATTAATTTGCTCAAGCAATCAAACTACATCTGGAACAGCATCTGCAGTTGGAGTCACAACCTGGTTAAGTTTTTGATAATCTACTGTTGTTCTCCTAGGTCCATCTGTTTTTTGCACAGGCCAAATAGGCGAGTTGAATGGGGGATGTGGTGAGAATCACCACCCCTGCATCTTTCAGGTCCTTGATGGTGGCAGTAATGTCTGCAATTCCTCCAGGAATGCAGTATAGCTTTTGGTTTACTGTTTTCCTAGGTAGGGGCAGTTCTAATGGCTTCCACTTGGCTTTTCCTACCAAAATAGCTCTTTCTTCATTTGTGAGGGATTCAGCGTGGGGTTTCTGCCGGTTGTTGAGCGTATCTATTGCAATAATGCATTCTGGCACTGGGAAAATCACTGTGGGGGGATTCAGGGACCCACTGGACCTACTGTGAAACAAACATGAGCCAAGACTCCTTTAAGAACCTGACCTCTATATACCCCCACTGTGACTGGTGGGCTACAGTACCGTTTTGTGTCTCCTGGAATTAGCGTCAGTTCAGAGCTACTGTCCGGTAATCCCCAAAAAGTCTGATTATTTTCTTTTCATCAGTGAAAAGTCACTCTCATAAAAGGTTGTAGACACCTTTGGGGAAGGCTAGGAGAGAATTGAGCATATAAATTTTTGACAGTGTATTGGAGTCCTTCCTCATGGGGACCTGGCCTCCCCTTCATTGAAGGGGTTGGGGGTCCGTAAATTTGCTCAAGTATGGGAGTTGAGTGAGAGCGATTCGCGTTAGACTGCTGTTCACCTGAACTAGAGTTCTTCAGTTTGTAAAGATCAAGTAAATATTTAGTAGATTTCCTATCTAATTCACTCCTAGGGACACCATGACTAAGTAGTCTTAAGTCTGTACGAGTCACACTACTCTGATTACTGCTTTGATTCTGCCATCCATTACTGTAACCACGTCCACTTGTCTTTGTTGATTGAGTGTTGCCACTTGGCCCCTACTATCACAGGGTCCAATCAACCCTATTGTATTTAGGTGTCTTGATTCAGTTAGGGCAGTTCCACTGTCAAATCTGATTTACATAAAATAGCAGTCACAGCAGTCTTCAAGGATGCTGAATTTCCCTTCAGAAAATTGTTCCTCACAGTTGTGGTAAAAGGTGTGTTCTCTGGGCATTCCATGTGTGGGTCTGTGGGTTTAACCTGAGAAATCCATTTTAGCATGCCAGTATCTCTAAGCCTTTGAATACCGTCTTCTACAGTATACCAAGGCATGTCTGGTACGTCAACTTGATTTACTGTAGGCGACTGCGTGACCCATGCTTCAGCAACCTAACCAAAGGAACTATTAGATCTTTTCCTAACTTCTTGAGGTGAAACACTGAATGAAGAATCTGTGCTTAGTGGACCCGTAGCAATAAACTCAGTCCGATTCATGTTTACGTTCCTTGGAGCATTATCCTGCACCGTTAATAACCATTCCCACACCTATTCCCCAGGTTCCTGTTGGTACATATTAGAAAACTCAAGCACTTCTCTTGGAGTGTAGCGTACTTCCTCCTGGGTCACACTTTGTACTTCACCTTTTGTGGTTCGCTGGGACTTAAGTCTAGTCATATGCCTAGAAGCCAGAATCTGTAGTGTGGGATTGTTTTGAGAACATTCAGCATTGTCTTGTAAAGCATCTGCCTCCGATGATGCCCCAGGCGATGGCTCAGGCAAGGGCTCTTTAGAGGCAGCTGAGGAAGGGCTAATTTCATTAAATGGAAGTGGAGGGGCTAATGCTTTTACTGGGCAGGGTGGTGTAGCAGACAAACGTCAAGTAATCTCTTCCGATGGAAGTGGTTCTATTGGCAACCCTACCAACAGGAGTGATTAAATGGAATTTAGGGGCTCACTGTCTCCAGCTTTCTAATTATCTTCCCATATGTCCCCATCCCAAGTTTCAGGATCTTATTTCTTCCCAATCAGTGCCCTCATTTTAACTTCAGACACCTCTTGAGGTTGGCAATTGAAGTAGGATTGTAATTCAGCCACTCTTACAGTAAGACTCTGGTTTGGTTTTTGGCAATATCAGTGTTATTGCTACAAGAAATAAGGCTTTCTTTCAAAGCACAAGTGGAAACTTTGAGGTATTTTATGCTGCACTTGAGCTTAGACACTGAAGCCCTGAGCGCATCTCTTTCTTTCACCAGTTTGTCTGGTGAAAGTAGGACCAACCAACCAGCTTCTGTATACTTCTCATTATGAGAAAATTGTTGAAATGTATCATATATGCGATCACCCAGAGCCTCGCCTTTCACCAATACCTGATCTGTTGGTGGTGATAATTTGCATATTTGAATTGCCTCATGCCATGGATTAGCAGTGCCTTCTTTACTACTGAGAGCAGAGTCATCAACATCTTCAAAACTAACCAGACTTGAAAATTAATTTAGAAAACTCATCCTTAAAATTTCGTTTGTCTAGAACCACTCTCGGTACCAACTGTCTTAGGCTGGGTTCTCTAGAGAAGCAAAGCTAGTCAAGGGTGTAAATATGTATAGAAAGAGAGATTTACATCAAGGAAGCAGCTCATGTGATTGTAGATTTGCAAGTCCCTGCATCAGGATAGAGGCTTCTTCTGTTTCATGTAGCCATAGGGGCTGGCAAACCCCAGATTGGCAGGCTAGAGAGCAGGGCTCTTAAACGCACAGGCTGTGAAGGTTGATGAATCCCAGGATCGGCAGATAAGTCCCAAGAACTGGAGGTCGGATGAACAAGAGACAGCTGCAAGATCCAGAGCAAGCCAAGAGCCTTGGCAAGATGAGCAGGAAGGAAGTACGTGGCAGAGGGTGAAGAGAGAAAGGCTGAGTGGGGAGTGAGCCACCACAGGCCCTACCTGCACTGATACCACTCAGAAGGTTCCATTATGGGGGTTCCGTATCTGAAATCCACATATCAGCTTTCAACAGGGAAGTGATGATAACATCGTACAACAGCCAAGACACAGAGAATCGTGGCCCAGCCAAGTTGACACACACAATCTTAACAATCACACATGCCTTGTGATTAATGTCAGTGTAAAATTACAGCAATTCAGTTACGACAGGACTACTAATGGCCCAGACCCTCTACGAATGACAGTTTGGTCACCCGACCAGGAAGGAGCCACGACGAGCTGAGGTGCTTGCTTAGAGCAAAGGGAACATGGAATAGGTGGTGGAAGAAGGTAGTTCTAAATACCAGTTATGGCCATGTGACCAACTGCAGAAACCAGGAGTGTCACTGTTACGAGTGTTTCTGCTTTTATGTGTGCATCAAATATTTTTGTTTTCTCAACTTATAAAATATAAGATGTAAACAGGGCTAGTGCATTTTTGGTTGTATGTGTGTTCATTGTATCATGTTAGCACAAGAATGCCTTTATAATTGTCTTTATTCAGAGATTATGTATGGTTTAAGGAGATGTGTAGAGTTGGAAAGGGGTGAACTGTGGTAGTTAAGAGTATGTGTTAACTTGGCTGTGCCGTGATTCTCAGAGTTTTGGCAGTCATGTTATGTTGTGGTCACTTCCCTGTTGAGATTTAATATGTGATTACCCCCATGGTGCCATATGATGTTAGTAGGCAGTTGGTTGAAGGGGAGTTTCCTTGGGTGTGTGTCCTGCATCTATTTTGTGCAGACATTCTGGCAGGGCTCGGGGGCTTTTGTCATTGTGGAATCTGCAGCTGGCTTCTGTTCGTCTCGCCTCCAGTTTTTGGGACATGAGCTAACAGTTTACCTGCGGTCTTGCCTGCCACTCTGTGGATTTGTTGATCTTCATAGCCTGTGAGCAAAAGCCCTGCTCTCCAGCCTGCCGATCTTGGGTACACCAGCACTTGAGGGTACATGAATCAGGAGAGGCCTCTATCCTGACCCACAGACTTGGGATATTATGGCCTCTAAAACTGTGTGAGCCATTTTCTTGATATAAATCTCTCTCTCTCTGTAGGTATTTATACACTTTACTGGTTTTGCTTCTTTAGAGAATGCTGCCTAAGTCAGAGCATTCACATGAGATACAAATATGTTTGCTTCTTTGGCCTGTTCAGGGAGGTCTGTCACATGCCACTTCTTTATACTTCCTTGGCTCCAAATTCCAATCATGTTCCTTCCAAGTCCCTGGCTATCCAGCCAAACTATTGGCCACAACCCATGAATCAGTGTACCACTGCATATCTGGCCATTTATCCTTGCAAGTAAAGTGAAAAGTCATGTTCACTGATTGAAGTTCTGCCCATTGAGAGGCTATTCCCTCAGCACTGTCCCTCAGGGAGGTCCCAGAAAGGGGCTGTAGTGCTTTGCTGCCACTGTCCATGTTGAGATGGTGCCTGCATATCATGCAGAGAAACACCTGTAAACCAGACATCAGTTTTCTCTTCCTCAGTCAACTGATGATGAGGTCATAGATGAAGACTAGGAAAGGGCAAGTAATGTAATAGGGGTGGAGGCCATGGGCATTTGAGCCATTTCCTTGTGCGACTTACTTGAGCCTTCAGGTCCTGCTCAGGCCTGATATCATGTATACCACTTGCATGTAATGATGGAGTGCTGCTGTGCACATCTGGCTTTATGGCTCCGTAAGTCAGACAACACCCAGTTCATGATGGGCAACTCTGGATGCATTGTGACTTGGTGTCCTGCGGTTAAGTATTCAGTCTCTACTAAGGCTCTGTAAGAAGCCAAAAGCTGTTTCTCAAAAGGAGAGTAGTTAAATGCAGAGGATGGCAGGGCTGTGCTCCCAAATCCTAAGGATCTGCACTGTGATTCACCAATAGGGGCCTGCCAGAGACTCTAAACAGGACTCCAAAGACCATCTCTGTCTGCCACTGTTGCTTCCAAAACCACTGGCTCTGCCAGATCATACGGCCCAAGTGGCAGAGCAGCTTGGACGTCAGACTGAACCTGTTGCAGAGCTTTCTCTTGTTGTGAGCCCTACTCAAAAGGTGCAGCTTTCAAACCACGTGATCAATAGGCTGGAGCAGCACACCCAAATGAGGGATATGATGCCTCCGAAACCCAAAGAGGCCCAACAAATGTTGTGCCTCCTCTTTACTGTAGGAAGGGCCAGATACATCAACTAATTCTTCACTTTACAAGGAATATTTCAACATCCCCCGCACCACCGGAGCCCTAGAAATTTCACTGAAATGTAGGCATATGGATTTTTGTCAGAATAATTTTCCACCCTCTAGCATGCAATGGAAACTCTGGTGGCATACAGTGGTTACGTGCTTCAGCTGCTAACCAAGAGGTCCGCAGTTCGAATCCGCCAGGTGCTCCTTTGAAACTGTATCAGGCAGATCTAATCAGTCCTATAGGGTCACTACAAGTCGGAATGGACTCGATGGCAGTGTGTTTGGTTTTTGGGTTAGCATGCAAGTATCTTACCGATAAGTTTAGAGTATTGATACTTCTTTCTTACTAGGTTCAGTCAGAATAATGCCATTAATATAAAGGACCAATGTGACGTCTTCTGGAAAGAAAAAGCAATCAAGCTCCCTGAGGACTGAATTATGACATGCACCTTGAGAATTGATATACCCCCGAGATAAATTAGTGCAGGTGTATTGCTGGCCTGACCAAGTGACGGCAAACTGCTTCTGGTGGTCCTTTAAAACAGGGATAGAGAAAAAGGCATCAGGGAGATTAATGGCTGCATACCCCAGAAGATATATTAATTTTCAGGCCACATCGCCAAGGAAGCTTCTCTTCCAACTGATTGGCTGATCACATCAGATCACAAAATGGAAGATGATTACATAATTTCGACCAAATCCCTGAGAATCATGGCCTAACTAAGTTAACATGTAACATGAGCCATCACAGTGGTGACGAAAGTGTTCTGACGTAGATACTGGTGATGGTTGAATAGGATTGTGAAAGGTAAAGCCACTATATGACACACTTTAAAGCTATTAAAACAAAACTTTCTTTAATAAGAAATTTACCAGTTAATAGAGTATAAGGTATAAAGTAGAAATTGAGCTGGAAAAATACTACAACAAAATCGAAAAAACACCCACTGAGGTGAGAAGAAGAAAATGTCTGGTTCTGAGGCTGATGTTCCCAGGCTGTGAATGAGGAGCTGCTGTGGAGGAGGCATGGCAAGTGGCTCTGCCTCTGGTGCCCGGGGCAGAGCTAGCGGTGTAGGACTTAATAGCCTGTGGGGCTCCAGTGTTGGAGCAGGAGCAGGATCGATATCAGCTGTTTGTCGGGAGCCAGTTCGAGGTGGCCCAGGATGGAAATCTGCCCCTCCAGCTGACTCTTTGTCTAGCGCCATCGCCGGACCTGTTGATGAAATAGCTGGTGCCCTAAGGACTTCTGGTGTTGGTGCAGGAGCAGGTGGTTGAGGAACCATTTCTGTAGGTGGCCCAGGATGGGAATCGGGCCCTCCAGCAGGCTCTTCCCCTGGTGCCGGGGCCAGAGATGGAGATGGACGGCTGTGGGCTATATTGAGCCCTGGTGTTGGTAGAGGTACAGGAGCAGGGTTGACATCAGCCGGTGGCCTAGGAGCCAGCTCTGAATGTAGCCCAGAATAAGAATCTCATTTTCCTCCTTTCTCCCCATTTGGTGCCAGTGCTGGAGCTGGTGATGCTGCTCTGTGGAGTCCCAGTGTTAGTCCAGGCGCATGATGGACCTCACCAGGCGGTCCAGGAGCTGGTTACGGTCTTGGCCCAGGGAAAGAATCTGATCTTTCAGCAGACTGTCTGTCAGGTGGCAGTGCTCGACTTGGTGATGGAGGACCTGTTGTTGTACCCAGGTCCAATATTCCTGCAAGAGCGGGATCTGACTCAGGAGACGGTCCTTGAGTGTGTTCTGGAAGTTGGCCAGGGTAAAAATCCAGCTCTTCTGCGGGCTCTCCATCTGGTGATGGGATAGGCGGTGCTGTATTGAGCGTCGGTGTCTGTACAGGATCAGGATCGACATCACTAGGCGGTCCATGGCCTGGCTCAGGCGGTGGCCCTGGTTAAGAACGTGAACCTCCAGCGGGCTATCCATCCGCTGCCAGAGCTGAAGCTTGGGACAGAATAGCTGTTGCTCTGTCGACGTCCTGTGTTGGAGCAGGAGCTGGATCGATGTCAGCTCGTGGTCCAGGATCCGGTTCTGGAGGTGGCTCACGATGGGAATCCACCTCTCCATCGGACTCTCCATCTGATGCTGCTGATGGACCTGGGGGAAGACCTAGGCTACGTCAAGCTCCAGTGTTGAAACAGGAGCAGAAGCAGGATTGACATCAGCCAGTGGTCCGGGAACTGGTTCTGGAGGTGGCCCAGGATACGAATCTGAGCCTCCAGCTGGGTCTTCGTCAGATTCCACTGCAGGAGCTGGTGATGGAAGCAGTGGTGCTCTGTGGAGCTCTGGTTTTGGTGCAGGAGCAGGATCAACCTCACCAGCTGGTACAGGGCCCGGTTCAGGAGGTGGCCCAGGATAAGAATCCCACCCTTCCGGCAGCTCCGGGTCTGGTGTCAGCAATGGAGCTGGT
The DNA here is from genome assembly GCF_030014295.1 of Loxodonta africana. Taxonomy (NCBI): domain Eukaryota; kingdom Metazoa; phylum Chordata; class Mammalia; order Proboscidea; family Elephantidae; genus Loxodonta; species Loxodonta africana. The sequence goes on from NW_026975568.1 coordinate 34,737, forward strand.
GATGGAATAGCTGGTGCTGTCTGCAGCTCTGGTGTTGGAGCAGCAGAAGGAGCAGGATTAACATCAGCTTGTGGTCCGGGAGCCATATCTGGAGGTGGCCCAGGAGAGGGGTCCGCCCCTCCTGCCAGCACTCCATCTGGTGCCAGTGCTGCAGCCGATGACATAATAGGTGGTGCACTATGGCAATTTGGTGCTGCTACAGGAACCGAATGTACCCCAGGAGATTGTCCAGGCGCTGGTTCTTGGGGCGAAGATAGCTCTCGAGCTCCTTTTACCATTGGCGCTGGCCCCGGCTCTGGAGCTGGAAGAGGAGACAGGTTCACCAACATGACTGCCTCTCCTCATGCCTTGCCAATGATGGAAAACACCCACTGCCAGAAAGAGAAGCCCATTCCCAAGATTTTCCACCCCGGAAAGTCTTCCCAGACTGTGGTCCACCAGAGGAGGGTCTGAAGTTACTCTGAGCTCTGGCTCAACCCCAACTGCTGGGGTTCTTCCGTCGTGCCCCTCCCAAGCTCACATGCAGTCATGCCCAGTCTTCCTCACTCTCTGGCTCTGCCTCAGTGACCTCCATTTGAACGAGTTGTGCCAAGAGAAGTTGGGCACAGCGCTCCAGATGTGAGCCTGGCATGTTCACCTGCACATACTCCAGCACGAGCTTTAGGCAGGGGAAGTCTGGGGGCTGATTGAAATCCTCCGAGTATTCCTTCAGCCATGTGCCCAGAATAAAAGAGATGGCACTAGGGATGGGTGGTGAAGAGCAGGGTCAGAGGCCTTCCAAAGGTCAGGGCCACCCTGTATTACACACTCTGGTTATCCTGGCAGTGTCAGGCCTGGTTACTGACAGGGGGCTAGCACAGAGCCCTATCCCAGGGAGCTCCCCATCCATGGTCTGACCAACTCTCCCTCCTTGGGTAGCCTGAATTACATCCATTTCTGTCCCCTGGCCCTCTCCTCACTGGACAGTAACCCTCTAAGGGCACAGAAATATGTGTCTGCATGTTTATCTCACAACCCGGCACACAGTAGTGCTTCAGGATTATCTGATGCTGGGTGACACACAGGGTCCGTCCCCTGACTCAGATGTCCAGGCCATGATGCCCCTCCTCTGGAGCGTGTGCACCAGCATGCTCCCTGGTTGTCTGCACGTGTGTGAGGGTCCCTAGTCCCATGGACACTGTTCTCCCCTCAGACAGGGGCCCCACATGCAGCTGAGCACCCATGACTGGGGACGGGGATTTGGGAGCAATTTTCTCCACTTCCCACCGCCCCCCACTTCCTGTTTTGGGTCCAAAATTCAGAAGGGGGCAACCTGTGATGTGAAGGAATTTTGGGAGGATGAATTGTCTCAGGAGCCTCTCTGAGCCCCCAGCCTCCCCTCTGCTCCCCAGGACACCCAGGTTCCAGTCCCATCTCGCTACGATTGCTTACGTCCTGCAGGGGCCGCCCCTAAACTCATCCCTCTAGTGGAATCTAGATGAATGTGGCCCACGGTCTGCCAACCCCAATCCAGACACAAGTCCCCTGAAACCTCTGTCCTTCTGTAGAGATAGAGCCCCTCCTTCTCCACACAAAGTCCACTCACCCTTTCAGCTGCTCCTGGGGTTCACCGTACTCAGCAGAATAGGGGTGATTACATCCATACCTAGAGGTGGTGTGAGGGTGTCACATCTAATGCACTGTGGACACTACTTGCTTAAGATGTCTAGTGTTCCTATCTGACTCTCGGACTGGAACGGAGGCCCAGGAGGGCAGGGATTCCTATCTGCTTTGTTCACTGAACAATGCTAAATACCCAGAACGGTGTCTGCAACAGTAGGGGCTTCACGGATCATTGGTGAATGAGTGAACCCACCCAGTACCTTCCCAGGTATCTGAGAGTCCTGTAGCCTCTCTTCCAGCCTCCAGGGATCTCTTTTCTGGCTATACCAAGGACAAGCCAAAACCAAAAACCAAATCCAGTGCCGTTGATACCAAGGACAAGGACACACTAAATGGAATCTCAACATCCCCTTTACAAATGGGAGGTATGTTTGCTCAAGGGCACGTAGTCAGCGAGGAGTGAGGCAGACAGCTTCTTCGTGATGGAGAACATGTGAAGATCCCAGCCCCTCCAGCACCCTTTACCATAGAGCTGGGCTCCGGGTATACACTTTCTGTGGCTTATCCCATGTGGTCCTGACAGTAATTCTAGCTGATTGGACCTTTATCAG